>NW_019385305.1:816558-868471 GCF_000671375.1 Centruroides sculpturatus | reverse complement strand
TTATTATTATTATTATTATTATTATTATTAGTATTAGTATTTTATTATTAGTATTATTTAATATTTTATATAATATTTTAATATGCCAAGTATGAAGTGAATGATAATCTGATACGATGTAATTGCTGTATTAATGTATTTCAAAAAGTAAAAAGAAATTCAAGAAATAATTTTAAAATGATTAAGCATATTACAGATTTGAGAATACGAATTCGGACCTTTTTATTAATGATCCTTATTAAAAAATTATTTGAGATTAAAACTGATTGACCGCATAATGGAATTGTGCTAATTTTTCGCGAAAAAATTAAATCCAATTAAATATTTAACATCTTATTATATATAAGTTAGAATAATAACTATAACGATACTAAACTTTAATTAGATAAAGTAGTGTAGTAGGTCAACTTCAAAAATAAGATGAAAAATATGTAATTAACTATTTTTAGCAATAGAAGCAATTTTTTAATTGTCTTGTTACTTCATTGAAATATCAAAATATGTCTACAGAAATATTCGGATTCATAGAAACAAAATATAGCGTTATAACTATAGTTTTTAACTAATATCTTAGAAATACTGTACTATATATATTAAAAATAAATTAAATGTAATACAAATAACATTAATATAACTGATTTAATTAATCTATGAAGTAATTACATTACTATCATATTATGAAAGAATTAAAAATAATTAATTCGAGAATTAAATTAATTAACACTACATTACGGAATTCATAACAGCCTTTCGTAAACAGAAAATATATGAAAATAACCAACTTTGAAAAATAATATGATTTTTCTCTACAACATAAATATTAGAAGTGTGGCATGATGTTTTTGATGAAAACTGTACTTTTTACATTTAATTAATACTTATGTAGAATTTAATGTATTATTTTTGATATAATATGGAAATAAAATCAAGATTATTCTTTGTCCACTATTCTTATCTATAAAATTAATAATGAAATAATGTGTATGATTACAGAAAATAATAAAGAAAACAAAATATATTTATTATTAATTAGATATATTAAATTTAAATGTTATATTATTGTGTATATTATTTATATGTTTGTACAGGGCCAATTTTTTTTTAATTTTATTGTTTTCCTTCACTTAACATTATTAGTTATGAATTTTTCTAATATACAGTTTATACAGTAGTTAAATTTATGTAAGATTATTTTATAAATATTTATAATGCCAATTTCATTTATAGGTTTTTTTATAAAGCAAATATATCTTAATACATTATTATATTTGATGATATTTGTAAAACTAAACGATTGTTTTTCAGTGAATTCTGTAAGTTTAGTGATTAAATTTATTAAAATTTTTAATTTTCCTTTTTTTGTTGGTGTATTATTTGGTGTATTATTTTGAATTGTATTATTATATTATTATTGTATTATTGTATTATATTATTATTATTGTATATATATTATATGTATTTTGTATTATTTGGTGTATTGGTGTATACGAATTTGGTGTATTATTTTGAAGTACAGAATAGTATATATTTCTAGAATTATGGTATTACGGTTTACGATATCAATTACACTATAAATTAGTTATTAATTAAGTAAAAGATCAAATTTTTTACGTGACAAATTTTGTAAAAAAAACAAACATTTTTGGCCAAATAGCTAAGTAATATGAGTTCTAACAAATTCTTTCAGATATCTGTTGTTCTTTGATTGTGCAATGAATCAAAGAAGAATTTTTCATCATAATCTGTTGCTTAATCAGTAAGAAGAGAGCTTTTTCTTCATGTTTTCACTACATATAATAATAAATAATAGAAGATAAAATACTGTTTACATCACTTTTGTAACAATTCATCATTCTGTTATTATTATAATTTTCATAAATCTTGAATATGGATAAAACTCTAATTCGTCTTATTTTTTATAAATCATAATTTGAAAATATTACGGAATTTTTAGACAAGCTCGATATATTTCAGTTTTATTATTAAATAGGTAAATGTATTATTTTATTTCTGAAAAAAATTTAAATATTTTATGGGTTCGATCAGGTCCAAAATGAGGATGGCCGGATAATGAGAGACGGAATCCAACATGCTATATTCCAGACTACTTCCGAAAAATTCTTAGGGTTTTTCGATCTCCCGTGATATGGTGCTGTGAATTTCCTCATAATAGAAAGTTTTTCATTACGTTGCCAAATGTAATCCGAATACGTTCGAAAAGAGAGGAATAGTATGTATAATTGATAAATTACTTGCATTTAAACAGCTTTATTACGTAAACAAAAATATTGACAATATGTAAAAACGGATCAAATCTCTAGAGACTATTTTTAATTCATGTAGTAAACAATATAGATGTATAAACTCCTTATTGTTTTAATAATTACTCCAAATGAACTATACTACATAAACTTACAACATAAACAAGTAACACAATTGTTAAGTAATGATAAAAATAATGCCAAATTTCGTTGCATTGTAACCCTCATAAAGCAGCAAGAAAATGTCGTAAACTGATTTTCTTCCATTAGAGAACTTTTAGTATATGTGAATTACAAAATGTGCGATTTTGCATTGCAGAAGACATTTTTATCAGCAAACCAAGTGACTTTCGAATTCTCAAACTCGGGTATTAGTTTACAACTATACAAACATAATGCATTGCTTATTGTCTAAGATATTCCAATTATCGCTTCACTCGATTTGTTGCTTCAGAAGCGAACAAATAATGGCACTAAGTCGAAATTTGACTGTATAAAATATAAACATATTATTGTAAAAATAAAAATATTTTTAAAATTCAACACAAAATGTATGTAAGACTAAATACAAAAAATTGAAGTGTTTGCTTTCAAAAAACACTTTAATATTTTTATTTTTACAAATATATTTTTTAAAATATCCGACACCAGAGGAAATTTCAGACAATTTGCATATGTATAGGCAGAGAAGAGCTTCTAAAGAAAGGTCGACTCGGCTATTGCTGTTTAAGGGTGGGTGTGAATGGACATGCCGTTTAGAAATTTATTTCTGTATTTCGTCAAACATTGTAAATATAAACGTATTATTTTGGTAAAATAATAAAGCAACAAAAACGTAAATCGGGTTGTTCATATCTGTTACTACCTCTCGGATCGACTACCATTACATAGAAAAATTATTGATACTGATATTCGTATTGAATACAATATGAATATAATTCATAGCTGATTGACAGAGGCGGATAGGCGTTAGGGTATATCGGTTTTTAAAACCCGGTTTTTGAAGAAATTTGTATAATTTGAAAACCGGCGTTTTTCCAAGTAGAAAAACCGTTTTTGAGCCTACACTTAAAACATAAAAATTAAGTAATTATTTGATTAAAAACATTTTGACGCAAAATCGTCTCTGGCATAAAACGGGAATATTGTTAAATACTAAGTTTCATAAAACAAAAAAATCACCTTACGCCTAAAAAGCGTCTAATTCGGCTCAATTCAAGCTCTGAATGAGACGGTTGGGACCTTATCAGAGCTGTAGAGCATATCTATAGGAGCAAAAAAGTCAAAGGAACCATATCTCTACAAGCGACCCTTCGCGAGTACAGCCCCCAAAATCGGGTCGCGCGAGATCGATTACATAAATATCTTCAAAAACTTGTAAAAGTGACTTCGTCCAGCCCTAAGACACCAAAGAAGTAGTTTTTAGTATTAGAGAGTACAAATAGAAAAACGAAAAATTTAGATTTATTATTTAATGCTGTAAAGACGATTAAACCCAGCTCAGTGGCAAGTGAGAGTTTTTTCTATTTCTGGCAATTTTGTGTGCAAAATAAGGATACGGTTGAGCAATAGATCTATAGACGTTCTTTGCTTTCTAAAATCATATTTTCTTAGGAAAAATAAGAAATAAAATAATAGTTTGTAGGTATTCATTGCTTTCGTTTTTCTAAATGGTTTTCTATGGAGGAAATTTTATATTTTAATGTGATATTCTAGCATTTTTTTTTTTGTGTGTGTAGACGTTGGTCGATTATATTTTGCTGTATTCTTGAAATTATATAAATATTAAATAAATTAAAAAGTTTTAAAATAAGTTGTAAATATCTCTAATTTCCTTTTTTGGGTAAAAATTCGAAAACCGGTTTTTATGAAGTCGGTCTTTGTAAAAACCCTAATAGACGTAAGTCTCCCTTATGGGGACCCAGGATCGACTAGGGGCAGGATAATAAATCCCGAAAATTTTTCGGCCGGTACTCTGTATCGGATATATTGGATTCCAGGGCCATTACAGTCCACCCATTGTAAATCTGACCGAACCACAATCGGCTTAAAAAAAACCTCTTAATTCCCATAGGGCGAAGTAAAAACACTAAAAATAAGGATTTTATTAATATTAGGTTTTTGTTGGTTAATTAATTAATTAACATCTTTGTTTCGAGAAGTTTTTTTAATCAAAGGAGCAGATTATATTTTTTAACATTTTTTCTGGGAATTATTATTGATAATTTATATAATGATGTTAAGTCAAGCATATTCTTTTTCAGTATAACAGCAATTCACAAAGGGAATAACTCATTGATTTATATTATTTATTCATCCGAGAATTCAATTTAACATACTCAGACAGTAATATTTTCATAAATAATTCAGTTAATGTTTTGTCAAAATTTTTTTGTATTAGAATAGAAATAGTAACAAAAATTTAATTATAATAAAAGAAATTATTATACTTTAAATATTTTATTTATAAATAATACCTATTTATTAGTTGCTAATCCAGTTATTTATTTTATTTAAATGGTGAAATTCTTCACGTAGGCTACATTTAAATCTTTACTTAAATGAATATTGAGGAAGAATATTGTATTATTCTGCAATTACTATATTAGTGTAAAATTCAAATAAGTCGGTTTTAGTTATTATAACCTCTTTATATAACAAATATATTTTAAAAATTATATTTTATATCTAGCAAAAATAGAAATTCAAGGTTTTATATTATAAATATTCTATTTATCTTGCATATAAGACCCTCGTTGCTAGGAATTATGTTTATAAATCATATCTATATAAAACTTTATATACACAGTTTATTCATAATAATATTTTACAATATTCACGAATTTAAGATATAGTCTACTTTATTTTAAAAAGTTAAACAAATAATGCTATTAGAAATTTTTGATTATATAATATGCATCGATCTATTTAACATGCAAAATAATTTTCATTTTAGTATTTATCCATATATCATTTAGGATTATTCTATTATATATCTTATTTTATAGAAGTTTAGTATCGATTATTCTTATTGATCTTTATAAATGAAATAGAATTCAATTGTTTTAATAAAAAACAACAATTGTTTATTTCTGAGTGGATAAAGCCACTAAATACTGGTTGTGAGTTCGCTCCTCATCAATGGGCTAGCAACGTAGTTGGTCGTGAGTTCGCTCCTCATCAATGGGTTAGCAACGTAGCGTTTTCCGGAGTTCTTCACGTGTTTAACACCTAAATAGGGGCCAGTTTCTCATAGAAAGTCATTTCAGAAGATATCTTTCTTTGGGAGATTGCTTCGTATTGTGCTGCCTTATTCTATCGATCCAATTCAATCTTATTTATTTCTGTAAATAAGTATTGATTTAAAATATTTTATGCAAATATTTTGAAATGTCAATAATAAAGACGCATTTTATATAAAATAAAAATTTTAGAAATTATGATAAGATTTAATCATCATAAAAACGCGCATTTTTATGAAATTTAATTTTAATGCACATTTTATAATTTTCTATAAAGGGATACATTTTTACGAAAAACAAAAGGTTCCAGAAACAAATTTTCTGGTCCATAGATTTATTATAAAATAAGAATTTACAAAAGATTTTGTTGAAACATCTGAATTTGAAGCCTACCCAGGACTTCATAATTTTTGACAAAGATTTTTCGGAACATCCTGTATTCTTCCACTGCCATTTTAGCTACCATGGATTAAGCATCTTTTATGTACGAAATTTAGGATGATGATGTAAATAAGTAGAAGATAAAGCATTGCAGAAAAATCTGATATCTTTAGTACCATAATTATGTTTATATATAATAAGATAAAACATCTAAATGACATTATTATGAAACTCCCGAGGTATTTTTAATTTTTATTCCAAATAAACTCGATCAAATTATGTCCGAAAACTAAAATTTTACTTTTAGTGCTATAGTTTTCATTCAATATGTGACGTTTTAATAAGATAAAATTTTAAATTAAAAGATATAAGAAAAGATAATATTTTTAATAGGCGTAAGAAGTAATAAAAGGTATCAATTAATAGTGATTTAATTTTAATTTTTAATTAAAAGAAATATTATGTTTATTATATTGTAAATGTTTAAGTTAATAATAGCGATGCAAATAAAATATTGGATTGGATTATTTCTCTGAGCATCAGACACGTCGATAATAAAGCCAGTTTCACTTTTACTCGATGTATTTCGTGGGATCTCGTGCCATATTCTGTGTAAAACTAATATTCTTGTATTTAAAAATGTTGTTTGAAAATTTAAGAAAATTTCAAAATCTGGTTTCATTATTTTGATTTGTTGATTCCTAAGTATAACTGATTAAATAATTCAATGTACACGAAATGAGTCAGTAGTGTTCTGATTTTAAATAGAATCATTTGATCTTCAAAAAAGCTTTTTTTTTTTCAAGCTGAAAAGGAATTCCCAGACGAGTTTTGGAAGCTCTTAACGAAAGAACAATTCCTTATTCTTCAGAAATTCTTTTTTAAAATGGTTTGCTATTTGCAGCACTTAGCTTGAGAGATTTTGTTTTCCTTCTTAAAATTAATTAATTCTAAAAGTATGCATTAAATCGCATTTAATCTGATACAAACTTGTTTTACAGAAAGAATTATTAGCTTTCTTGAGTCATATTAGCATATCAGACTTTTATATCAGCTTTTAAAATGTATTGAATGAACTATTCCAGAAAATATTCAATACATTTTTATTTACATTTCAATACATTACAATATAAAATTTATTCTATGTGTAATTAGATTTATATTTATAGTAAAAGTTGATCAAGTGTTAATATTAAAAAATATTAATATTACTGATTTTTAAATCATGTTTATACTGTAAAAACGATTTTAAAAATCCCATAAATAAAATAATCTTTTTATAACAAAACCTAATTTTATTTTTATTTTCAAAATCATGGACAATATATTTAATTTCATTAAATTCGATTGTTGTTACAATTTTAAAACGATTTTAAATTAGACTAATGCATACTTTAAGATACTTTATAAATTATACAGTTTTACTTAAATCAGATCAAAGAAAACATTTATCGTTTGAGAGAATCTTTTCATTTCAAATGATATCAAATTTACATTTCGGACAATTACGAATAACATTTGTTTTGTTGATTGATTGAAAGGGAAGAAATGAGTGGAATGGGCGAATTGCTTTTTATTTTCTTACCTCCAACCAATTATCAAAATGAATGCTCTCTATTTTTAACTGTTCGCTACAACATTGTATTAGGATAATTTTATTACAAGTAGTTAAGTTTTTCATTTTAATGCGTATATTTATTCTGTAAAATAGTAAATTCAGTTTTGTTGCTTTCTATTGAATTATATCATCTAATTCAATTACTATCGCATTGTACTATTTGAAGTATGGTACATCTCATATATTTTGATTTGTATGCGTGTTTTATAATATAAAAATATCGTTTTCACATATCTCTTATGCAAACATTTACTTTTTTATCGAGTCAAACTATTTCATATAATCTAATAAGTCATATGTAATAAGGCATGCTTTACAAAATTGTATAAATAAATAATTACATAAAAATACATTCAATTCATAAAAATTAATATATTACAAATCATTATTGATGACAGTACATCTTAATAATTTTATTTTATTTTAAAAATTAGAGTAATAGATAAAAAAAATAAAAGTATCGAATTACCTCAGTTTTTATTGAAATTTATGTGGTTTGATTTAAGATTGTTATAGCAAATTATTTATTTTTTATAAACGAAAATCATATCGAATTTTATATTTTTTAAAAATAAATATTTTTGTTTTATAAGAAAATATCTAGTTTCAGGTTTTGTCGAATATTACAAATATTTTTTCATTTAGATTTATTCCGAAAAGCTATACTATTACATAAAATATTTTTTAAAATATCAATTATTATTTCTCTTCTTTTTTTAGAATCAAGTTATGAAGACAATATTATAAAATGATTCTTAATTAAACGATATTTAACTAAAACATAAGGTTAAAATACACTTATAAAATAGAGCTTAACTAATAACATCTTTCTACTATATAAAATACATACATATACATATATATATATATATGGAAAAAATTAATATTTTATATTTTTAAAGAATGAATTTTATTGTTACAAAAACTAATTTCCTAGAATATTATAAATATTTCTAACATGAACTTCTATTAGGCCTATATTTTATGATAGATTAATCCAATTGTACATAAAATGTTCTTTTCTTCAAAAAACTTTTATTTTGTTTATTGCCAATATTTATTTATTATTGTCATCTTTGAATTTATACTTATTTTCTTCTTTGTTATTGGGTTGCAAAAATTGAAAAAATTGAAGACATAAATTCCTGTCGTCTGTCGTCTGTCCGTCCGTCTTCTTTAACTTCCTTAATCTCGAGAAAGGAGTTAGATACATGAAAGACAAGACCAGATAGACAGCTTAGGGACAGATGACCCTGATTAACTATACTCGAACTTCCAATGAAAACCGGAAGTCATGTTATTTCAATTCAAAACTTTTCCCCTGAAAGGTGTTACATAGATAATCGGCACGATTCCATTGCTAACGGAAAAGTATAATGTACAGGGGCAAAACATTATAGTACTAATTTTGAGATTCTTTCTCTTTTCTATATTTTTAGCAACAATTTAATTTTATTTAATATAATAATATATTATAAATATTATTATATTAAATTTTAAAACAGTTTATAACATTCTGAGTTATCACACTGACTGATACTAATATCAAACTATATTTAGGATATTTGTTTATATTTTATAATTTAATTGAATTAAATTCATAAGCTGCAATTTGCTGTAAAAATTCTTATTTCTGTCAAAAAATAAACTCTATTGATTTTAGAATTAGATATTTTTAACAGCACAGTTCTGTAATAAGTTTTTTTATGATTCTACTTTATGTACTTTAAATCTTTAAAGAAAAATTGCAAATACATTAAATTCTAAAAATCTGTTTAGAGCTCTGAACGTTAAGTTAAATAAAATAATTTTAATTAATGTAAGAATAATATTTACACTAAAATATTATTAATNCAGAAAAACATATTTAAATATTTATTTTATTTTTATAATTAAATAATATTTTTAAACACAAAATATCTTAAAAATTTATTGACGTACAAAAAATATATAAATTTTATTTATAATCTTGCAATAGTCCAGAAAATAAATAAGTTATACATTTTAAATACAGTAAAACTTGTTTAAATCGAAATCTGAATAAAATTGAAACCTGCCTAAATAGAAAAAGGTTTTGAAACGGGGCGATTTTCTATGTTAAATCTTACAAAAAACCGGAAACTTGTCCAAGGCGGAAACGGGAGAGATTTTGGGAAGAAGAACGTAACTTAATTTGGATAAAGAAAAAAATTAAAATTTAATTTGTAAACAAATAAGTGAAATCGTCTGCAGATATAACCGTTACCGAAGCGTATGACAAACTGTATTCCAAGGTGCATTTCGAACGTTGTCAGAAACACGAAGGTCGTGCGACAAGGGGTGCGTTCAGAATTGTAAACCGAGTTAGGATTGGGTAATCCATTCAGGCGAATTGTAACGTCACTGGTCGTGCAGCGTGTGGCAATGAACATCTGTGTCCGGAAATTGTCATTCTCTGGACTAAAATAAAATGGCAAATAACAGGCAGGTTGCTACGTTCAATTTATCTCTGCTCGATAGATCTTTAAGTGAAGACGATTTGTATTAACCTCTTTACACTCTTCTTACTTCCAGCGCAAAGATTTTTGTTCTGAGATAGTGCTTGATGGAATGTAGGATACAACGTCTTTATTAAAATAATTAATAATATCTGCTTTGTGTATCTGCAGAATATGAGTTCTCATTCTTCAAAACTATTACAAGTTGCAAGACATTCCGAGCACACGAAAATAATGACGTCTGCCATCTTGATCATGTGGAAATTTGTCACATGACCAAAATGGCATGAATACGCGCTGCTACGTCACGAGAGATCTGTCCATACGAGATTGACCAGATCATGATCACATTACGTGATTGACTTCCTCTCTAAACTCTGGAAAATCCCAAACTTCAATTTTTAATCCATGCTCCCAGTGACTCAGTGGAATCGGTCTTCAACTCTAAATACATCTAAGTCTTTTTTCAATATTAGTTTATGTTGGAATTCATAGGCAGAATCGAATACTTTTAAAAATCAAATAAGTTCTCGTGAATAAGCAACAAATGTAATTCGTGAAAATAATGAGAATAAGGTAATACATGCTGTTAGTTTATCTTGTATGGAATAGTTAGTAATTATCTAGTACAGAGTATTCGAAATCAAGTTGATCAACATGTTAATAATTACAGAGATTGAAGTAAACGATTAATTAGAGTATTAAAATTCCCTAGAGAATCCAGATCACAGAATAACTTGATCTCTGCATTACTGTAATGCAGAGATAGAATCTCCGACAGCAGAGCCAGACACTACTTTTTAGAACTCGAATTGAACTTGTTCGCTGTTGTGTGAGTTTATATTCGAATATATTGCAAAAGTTTTTGGGGACAACGAAAACTCTGCGATAGAATAGTTCTTAATTTTTACATTAGAAACTCCCCATCTTGGAATTAATTTTGATTAATTTGGATTGATCATAGTAATAAAATTTTTTACGCGTGTAAAAGCGATTTCATTATTACAAAATGAATGTATCTATGACATTTATCTAGTGTAGTTTAAAGATAAAAGAAAAAAGGAAAAATACTAAAACCTGTTCAAAACGGAAACCTGCAAATTGAAAAAAAATAATTCCGGTTTACACAGGTTTTACTATATTTTATCTATTAATATTAAATTAATTCTAATTTCTAATTCAACTATAATATAAGTAAACAATATCATTATCAATTTATCACGTTTTAGTAAAAATAAAAAATATAATATTTTAAAATTAAATATTTAAACAATTTTAAGTACCATAAAAGTTTTAAAATATTATTAATATTATTTTATAATATTAAATAATATTATNAAATAAAATTTAGCAATTTATCGGAGATAAATTATTTTTTTCTTATCCGAAACTTCTGCTTTATATAAAATATATTTCTTAACTATCAACATTATTAATGTTTCACTTCAGAAACATAAATACAGCAATGAAATATAAAATAAAGAAAAACATATAACTTATTTATTTATTTATGATTAATAACACAGTTCTACACAAGAGAATTCACAAATGACATCATGCGTTAGTATAGATTACAAATATATAAGAATAATATTTTATACTTTATGGTTGCTTCAAATAATTGTAATGCACTGTGTAGGCCTAGTCTTACTTTACAACTCGATATAACAATGATACTGTATTACGATTTCTTATGTAGTGTAAAATGTAATCAAAAAGTAAGATAATGAATAAATTTTAATTTAATTTAAAATAAATTAAATTAAAATTTAATAATTATTTAGAAAATTTGAAACAGTAATTTATTATCTTACTTTTTGATTTTATAAAAATTTTGAAAATATTTTTTATAAATTTTAATTTAATTAAAATTTATAAACAAAAATATTTTAATTATTTCTTCATTTGATTATGAACTGATACAAGATTGTTAAATCAGTTTTCTTTTTTTCATTTTGAAATACAACTGAAAACAATTATTACTACATTTAAATTTACTAATTTATTAATACTGTAGCCCCTCGTTATATCGTGCCTCGTTATATCGCGGATTCGGATATATTGCACTTTTTGTTTTGTTTCCAAATTTAAAAGCACTTCAACCAATAAATTTTAAAATAATTGCTATTGAATTTCTTTTTGTAACGAAATACCGTATTTTATTCTTACCATTGTCCTCGAAACTATCACTACAGATGAAACAATAAATCCGACAAGATTTAAACAAGCAAAACAGGTGGACAGGTCAATTATCATTTATGTTTCCTTTTGATATTAAAAGTTGTGTATTTATTGTTTTAAGTATTCTCTCCTCATTTAAAAGTTTATGTGAATTTGAAATTTTACACATTTTTATATGAATTGACGCAATACAGTCAATTTACCTAAAGGTGTGAAATTTCGAATTCACCGCGTAATGTGTAAGGAAAATATTACTTTATTTCTGAACGAAAAGTTCTAAAATTTTTATACAGTAGTAACTTTATTTTGCTTTTTAGATAATTTTTACTCTAGAATTTTATAAGTTTTGATGTTCTATTATATGATCAATATTTGTTTTTTAAATTTTCAATATTATAATCAAAATAATTTTTATTCGAAAATATAAATTGGTTGAATTTTTAGTAAGCGATTTATTATGAAATATACTACTGTATAATAAAATAGCAATTGATATTTTGTTTTCATATCATAGTATTTGTCTTTAAATGTCATTGTTAAATTGAAGAAACAACAATGCTAAATGGGCGTTTGTGGTATCGATGTTTATGTAAACATCATTTAATACGATATAACCACGAATAAAATTCAATATTGCAAAACTAAACTCATTTTATATCAGAAATACTGATGAAAGAATAGAAGATAGAGATTCCATAGCATGTATAATCTGTTAGTCGGATATATCGCGCTTTTTTTGTCTCCCGATAAGCGCGATATAATCAGGGGCTACTGTAAATCGTTAACTTTAAATATAGTAATAACTGTTTTCTGTATCATTTCAAAATAAAAGTAATGATTTAATAATCCTATAACAGTTCATAATGAAATGAAGAGATAATATTAAAAATGATGTTTAGATATTTTAATTACTACATTAAAATTTACCGATTTATTAATAAATTTGTAAATTTAAAAAGAGTTACAGAAAAATATAATTAAACGCTTGAAAATTTTATTATATTAATAAATTGTGTTAACTATATCTTAATTTTATGATAGAATACCATCATATCTTTATACCAAAACTCTCTGTATCTGAATTCTCACTACAACGAATGATAATTTTTAGTAACCATTGCTTTATCAGAATCGAATAATCCTGGTATTACGAATGTCTTCGAAGTGCATTTGTTAAAAATTCGAAAGTCACACTAGTGAAAATGGGAGGTAGTTCGCTAGCGGCTCTGTTCTAAAAGTCTGTTTTCGTTTGTTTCAATGGGTGCATCTGTTTTACTATGAAAAGCTGTTTAGTGACTTTTTAGCAGAAAATTTCAGTGCAACCTTAAGATCTCATTTTAAACAGTTCATTACAGTAGGTTTGTTTATAATAATTAAAATAAACAAATACCGATTCTGTTTATTTTTATTGTTGTCTGATTTTATACAGTGATATTTTGATATAATATAAATAGTATTATTACATTTTCATCGCTGTTCACTTCATATTAAATAAAATGCAATTCCTATACAATTTCTAACAGGGAGTACTATGCAAACTTATTTGTTATGTTACGGCTTACAACATATCCTTTAATGACCTCATTAACTGTTTATTAGTAAGATAATTAGTATCTGTAATGTTTAATATCATAGTCAAATTATGGATTGCTAGGTAAGCAGATGTTTTACAGTATGTTAGCATTATTTAGAGACGTTGTTTGGAGTTACCAGTATTTGGATGAACTAAGAACAAGATAGAATTTTTCCTTTAAGAAACAATAGAAAATATTTCCCGATATACGAATCGCTTTCAGGAATGAGTTAGATTCAGACAATAGGATGTAGTTATAAGCTTTCATTAATAATGCTTAAGCATTATACAAACTAAAACTTTTTAAATTTAAATTTAAAAAATAAGATGATATTGTAGAATGGTGTATTCTATAATTTTTTTCTAATACAGTGGAACCTTTATATTCGTCATTAATCTGTTTCTAAGGACCTAACGAATATGGAATATGACGAATATAGAAACAATTCTTCTCATAATAACTGATATTCAATTAATTTGTTCCCATCTTGAAAAAAGGTACAATACAATAATAAAAATTATATTGTTTGTAAAACTTTATTGTTCTAAATAAATACAGTATAGTGGTAGAAGGGAAGAACAGTATTATATAGTATTATTGTTTAGAAGAAAACATATCAATTAAAACATTAGGCAGTTCCAATTATGATCATGGGATCTGTTTTGCCGATGATTCAGTAGAACTCGATTTAATAATGAACGTGTCCAGTGTTGTGTGTTTTTGTTTGTTTTTTAAAACTTTTTTGAAGTAGGCAATTACATTATCATTGAATGCATTTATATTTTGGTTGACTATAGTAACATTTGGGTGCCATTTTGGAGCAATTGGAACTTGGTCGTGTGTGTTGTTGAGTTATTTTTCAATAACTGAACAACACACACGACGACCGCACAAAGCAGACTGATTAACTGTAGCTAGCTAACACGGCTAGCTGCGGCGTGGGCGTGCCACTTCCGGTGTTGGGAATGACGACGAATACAGAAAATACTGACGAATATGGAAAAATAAAAAAGTTATCAAAATGTGACGAATATCGAATATTACGAATATAGAGGTTGACGAATATACTGTAGAGGTTCCACTGTATAAATATATTTTTACTTTCTCGCCTGTATAACAGAGGGAAAGTTTGGCATTTTTACATTTTTTGACTCGGGACACTTTGAAACGTCGAGAAATGCAAAAATCGAGGGTTTTTTTCTGTATATATGGATGTTAGTGTGTGTGAATGTATGTGTATGTGTGTGGCACGATTTTGTTTTGTTCATCCTCTTTGAAGCTTAATAACTCCTGTGCTTTTTGTCGAAAATTTCTGAAATCTTGGAGGGAGGTTTGTGAATTAGGAGGATTGATGCTATTAAATTTTGATGGTTAAAAGTCAAGGGGTGGGGAGATAAAGGAGGTCATGTGTCTCCAGTAAGGTCTGACTTAATTATAATTTTACTTGTTATTAGCATTTACAACTTTTTACCTTCAAAATTAAGTTTTTTGCCATTTTATAATTAAATAATTAATTATAATAATTAAAATATATGAAAAGATTTTTACTAAACTATGATAACAGATGGCGCCACCAAATGTTGCCGGGAAAGTTAAGCAACATGCCGGATTTCTTAAATTTTAAATAGTGTAATTTTATTTATGTAGGGATAGTTATTGAGATAGAGAACTAGAAATGACAATAATCTTCCACCGTTCGTAACCGTCGTAACCGTCTTGATAGAAGACAATGTTTTCGCCTTCGTAACGTCTTTTTCGTCCTTTCTCACTTTCGCGTCGTCACCAACTGTCGTCTTTTTTACTTCTCCTCTTACTTGACTCTCCCTCGTTCTCCTCGCCTCCCCCGCAACCCCTCGTAAATTTATTGTCTTAACGGTTTAGGAATGTTACTCGTCTAAACCCCACATTTATTATTCATTATGATAAATAAAAATAAACAATTATTTAATCCTGTACTTAAATTTTGAATATTAATTAAATAGTCGATTTTCCATTTTTAATATTGTTGAAAGAAATTAAATAAATTTATTTACAAAAGATTTTATCAACTTATTTAATTTATTTCAACAATAAAATTTTTTAAAACATTTGTTTTGATCAAGAATTTAAATCCAAAAAATGAATTACTTACAAGAAATGAGATTCCTTGCAGATATAAATATTTTAAAGAATCTAAAATAAGTCAATATAAATTTTAAAAATAGTTTAGGTAAAATTCGAGAAAAAATTTATTTAAACAGTATTATCAAAGTAGTATTAAAAAATTTTGTAAATATATTTGCATTTTAAAAAATATTATGAAAGTTCTCTCATTACCTTCATATTGCAGGAGTTAAATGACTTATTTTTGTTATTAAAATCTATAAAACATTTAATTCATTTTATTGTTTTAATTTATATAATATATACATACATTATCTGTTCTTATGTATGAGAATTATGAAGTCATCAACAATATTTTAAAATTTTATAATATATATTATATTTAATTTTATGTGCATAAATTAGTTTATATATTTACTGTTTCTGTAAATATATAAAACATATATATTACAGTAAGTCTTAAGATACAGTAAGTCCTATTTTTAACAAAATAAAACTCTCTTTATACCTAATACATATTTAATAAATTTATTTATCAATTTGACATTCATAAACAATGGCATAAAGTATAAATCTTAAGACTTACTGTAATATTGTATAAAAAACAAGGTAAGAACAAAATACACAAGTTTTTTTTTAGACTTTCTATTCTATAAGCTTTCTATTTTATTCTAGAATAAAAACATTCTTTTCGAATTTACTTTCGTTTTTTTTAGTTTATAATGTAAAGTTGACTTTATAAAATACCAATAAAAAGACATAACAAAGGCAAATACTCAAGAAAATATTGACATTTGATCTAAAGAAGATTGTATACGAAGCTTTTCGGCAATTAAATATGGATTTATAATTCAGAAATATATTGTATATTTAATTAAAATAATGATACAAAAGCTAATTGAAATGTTAGAACTCCGTGTTTAACAACTCCTCAACGATAGTGCTCGCGAAAAGAGAGCGAGATCTCGTCCCGTTTTTTAAAATGAAAATCCCCGTATTTTATAGTAGTTTTTTCCTCTCTCTCTCTCTCTCTCTGTGCAGTCTGTAAAGTTGGCAACTGCCTTGCGATCTGTATAAATAATTTCAATAAAGGTTTTTTTCTGAAGAGATTGCAGTACATATTATTTGTCATCCTATCCTAAGCTGTGAGAGGTCGATTTACTTTTGAAAAATCGAAACAAGAGTTAATGATAAAATATCTTAACCGTAACATTGATTAAGACTGAGATCGCTAATAAGGATGTAAAATGCATGTCTCAATAAGCTATGACGTCGATTAATGAGTCATAAGCAAAATAGAAGTTTATCATTCCCAATGAGTTAGTGATTACAGCACAAGGCGTCTTAACTCTTGTCGTTCTGACATTATAGCGCTCTTGAAATACTGGATATAAATGGGGTTTGCTTGAAAAACCACCGCGGGCGAAGTCGCGGATAACAGCCGGTTATTTATATAACTATACCGAGTTGATATCTCACATTTTTCGTGTTTGTGTAAGGCCAAGTATCGTGAGAATTGATATATGAAATAATTTTATGTATCAAGCTTAAAGCAATTATTCAAGTAGTTGGGAATCAAACAATCTTATTTTTCTGGAAATTTCCGTGTTTGAGGATATAGCAAGAGAAGGTCAGTTGAATGGACTTGAAAATAATCTTGTGCTAAGATTAAAACAATCACAGATTAAACAGCAACGTGAAAAAGAACGATACAGTCAAAACAAATTCTCCTGCAATATTCTAAAAGTGTCAAAGGCTTATTTCAAGGATCTACGAGAACATAATTTCGCTGCCCGATTCACTGGTACCTTTGAGGTGTATGCGGAGTTTAAGTTTGAACATATATCTCTGATGATTCGTCCGTGCTTGCACAGATAACCCAAACTTGTGTATATGTCGCAGCGTTGGAAAGAATCGTGAAGACAGTGATTATGGAAGTAAAGATGAGGAAGGTAACAAGGAAGAATCTATGTTGTATTTACGTTCACGCACATGTTGCATTTTTCTATTTAAATTGTACTTAGACTAACAGTTTATTATTAACTACCATTCAAATAAAGAATTTATT
Source organism: Centruroides sculpturatus (assembly GCF_000671375.1). Lineage (NCBI taxonomy): Eukaryota > Metazoa > Arthropoda > Arachnida > Scorpiones > Buthidae > Centruroides > Centruroides sculpturatus. The sequence continues at coordinate 850,566 of NW_019385305.1, read as the reverse complement.
CTATGAATAGTTTATGAATAGTCTCAGTTGATTAATTAACCTAAAATTACTGATTAATATTCATAATTCAATTGTGGTATCTTAGAATTTTTAAAAACAATTTTTTATTAAGTATTAAATATAACTGTATCTTATAACTAATAATTTATTTAAAGTTTAATTTTTTATTTTTGTCTCGACATATTCGTTAATATATCAATAACTAACAAATTCGACTACTTTTGCTAAAATTAAACTATAAAAGTAAATGAAATCTTACATTTCATCCAGATATTTCTTGTATGGAAATCCTTTTCTTACTCCGTATGCTGTTGTGTAGGTAACAAGTGTATCTTTTGAAATTAAAACTTCACTGAAATCATTTTCTTTCCTTATTAATCCTATGAAAAGATCAGTTTGTATGAATGCAAAGCGGCCTTTCATGACTTTTTCATAAATCTCTTCTATATAGAATATATTATTGGTGGAAATTATATGTTCCTTGAATATCTTTGCATTCCCAAATGTTGATTCCTTAATAGTCAATTCAAAGAAATTATTTAGATGCTTTACTTTGAATAGTTATAACGAATAAAATTTTAGAATTGTAATCTTAAGAAAAATTATAAGTAATATAATTACAAAATTCAATATTTTTACCAAAATAAAAGAAGTAATAGCTTCGCCGTTTGGAGCTCCACACGAAAATTCGCCACTTTTTACATCACGTGCTAATTCGTCGAATGTGGTAGGGACGTAAGCAGCCTTTTGAGCCATTAAAGATACCATTAATTTTCCGCTGTAACATGNATGGAAAAAAAATATTATATGGAATTGAACGAAAATGAAAATTTGCTTGATAATTCAACTACGCTTGTTGGAGAACAATAAAAACACTACACTCAACAAGACACCAATAAAACTCAACTGCCTAACCTATAACCAAAGTCTCCTTTTAATTTGCTTTTTTAAAAAAAAGCGCTTGACAAACTTGCCCCGCATGCCGAAGTTACCCCGGTCTCCCCTAACTATACAATATAATGGTATAAAATAGTAAAAATTACATTCTTGGATAAATCAGTAAATTCAACTAAATTTACATTTTCATTAGCTATTAATTTAACAAAACAAATCAATGATGTTGTTATAATCGAATTTTTATTTTTAATTTCGCTCTTAATCTTTCTGGCAGATTATCAATAACGTTTATTGTGGCATCTATGGAAAAAAAAAAACAGGAAAAAAATATTAAATAGATGAAACAGCCCTATTCGTGAATTCACTTATCGTGGCAATAATAACTGACATTAAGTGTAAGTAGTATTTTAAATCGACAATACATTTTCCTTATTTTCTTCTTTATCCTCGCCTTTTCCCATGTTTATGTGGGATCGGCGTTTCCTTCTCTAATACGTTTCTTACATTTCTCCCTATCAAGGGCTTCTTCTCTCTTAAATCTCCTCTGGTTCAAGTCTTCTTCCACCTTATCTTTCCAACGCATCTTTGCTCTTCCTCTCTTCCTCTTTCCTTTTATTACTAGTTTTCCAATGTTCTTTTCAACATAATTGCCGCTTCTTCGCTCTACGTGGCCAAACCACTTCAACCTGCATTCTTGCATCTTCCTGCTCCAGGGATCCACCTTAACAGAACCTCAAATAAACTCGTTCCTTATTATATCCTTCCTTGACACTCCACACATCCATCTCAACGTTCTCATCTCCGCCACCTCCATCTTTCTTTCTTGCGCTCTTGTGATTGTCATGTCTCAGCACCATACAATATTGTAAATTGTAGGTCTAACAACCGATTTGTTCAATTTACCTTTTAGTTTGCAGCTAACTTTCTTGTCACATAATTCGCCACTCAACTTCCTCCAGTTCAACCATCCACATTCAATTCTATGTTGCACTTCCGAGCTCAATCCTCCCCCCCCATCTCGACAAAAGCCCCTAGATACTTAAAACTCGGAACCACAGGAAGCGGCACATTTTGGATTTTAATATTGCACTCGTCCCTGCCATTCAGTCATATAAACTGTTTTAGTACTGTTAATTCTCATGTCGCTTTCTTCCAAAACTTTCCTCCCCTCATCCAGTTTCTTCTCAGTCTTGGTTTGGGAAGGTTCACACAGCACAATATCATCCGCAAACAGCATACTCCATGGAGCATCACACTTTACGTCACAAACCAATACGTCCATTATCAGGTCAAACAGATAAGGGCTGAGGGCCGAAGGGAATATAAAAAAATCGCCGATGTTCAGAATTTGCCATTATTAAGTTTTAACTGCGCATATAAAGAATTTTTTAACAATACTAATTTAAAATATTTAGTAATTAAACAGATATTCATATAACCTAAATGCTTCTGCCTTTCTTTTAACGATACTGAATGATTCAGTGATGTAGTGTTTGTGTATCTTTGTTACTTTCATTTAATTTCTTCGTAATCTTTTTATTTCTATAGATAACACTCTCTTCTTTAGTAGATCCAGTTAGCAGAGATTAGCTTCTGGTCACCCTTAATCCCTTAAGTAATCTTTGAAAGATTAGAAAACACTCATCTATCAGATAGCGTCCTGTCAATGAAAGTCACACATTTAATCAATCTGCCGAAAGAACCGATCAAAACATTTATCACAAAGAATATTTTTTTTTTAATTTTGATATATTTTTACATCGCTGTAATTAAATTGTTTAATTTATAAGAAACTTTTTAAAGTTAAATAAATAAATAAATATGTTAACTTGTACAGATTAAAGTGTCATTGCTGCAGTTTTTAATGTATAAAATGACTTTACAGAATTAAATTTAATAATAATAATTTCTTTAAAAAATATAAAATTATATAAATTAATAGAGAAGTAATTATTAAATTTGAATATAATTAATTAGATTATTCTTAAGGGATTTTAATTTGAACAATAAATAGCTTAAATTTAAAACTAGTTAAATGTATTTTTAAAAGTGAAAAAATATGAAACGTTAATAAGAAAATAAATATTTTATTAATGAATTAATAATAGTGGATAACTTTGGAAAATTATGAACATTTTATGCACAGAACAGAATTTAACTGTATTCTGTGTTATACAAAAATATCTTCAGGGATTTATTTTCTATTATCTATGAGTAAAGAAGCAGAATTTTGTTTTCTAAAGAAATTGTTTTTCTTGCAGCCATCTTTGGGTTAGCAATTAATGTAACAAGAACAATTTTCTCTTCCCTAGCTTTAAACAAGTGTGTGACAAAATACTTCTTTAAATGATTTGTTAAAACATATGGTTAATCTAGTAGATTTATTACTTCTATTTGATATGCTTGCAAAAATTCAAGCAACAGAAAATAAATCCTTGAAGCTTCATTTTTTGCATAAAAAATGTTATGTATATGCGTTTTCTGATTTTTTTAATAAAAACTACAGGTTGTGTCATATGTATTTTTTGAATATCTGTTAAGGTGGATCCCTGGAGCAGGAAGATGCAAGAATGCAGGTTGAAGTGGCTAACCTATAACCAAAGTCTCCTTTTAATTTGCTTTTTTAAAAAAAAGCGCTTGACAAACTTGCCCCGCATGCCGAAGTTACCCCGGTCTCCCCTAACTATACAATATAATGGTATAAAATAGTAAAAATTACATTCTTGGATAAATCAGTAAATTCAACTAAATTTACATTTTCATTAGCTATTAATTTAACAAAACAAATCAATGATGTTGTTATAATCGAATTTTTATTTTTAATTTCGCTCTTAATCTTTCTGGCAGATTATCAATAACGTTTATTGTGGCATCTATGGAAAAAAAAAACAGGAAAAAAATATTAAATAGATGAAACAGCCCTATTCGTGAATTCACTTATCGTGGCAATAATAACTGACATTAAGTGTAAGTAGTATTTTAAATCGAGAATACATTTTCCTTATTTTCTTCTTTATCCTCGCCTTTTCCCATGTTTATGTGGGGTCGGCGTTTCCTTCTCTAATACGTTTCTTACATTTCTCCCTATCAAGGGCTTCTTCTCTCTTAAATCTCCTCTGGTTCAAGTCTTCTTCCACCTTATCTTTCCAACGCATCTTTGCTCTTCCTCTCTTCCTCTTTCCTTATATTACTAGTTTTCCAATGTTCTTTTCAACATAATTGCCGCTTCTTCGCTCTACGTGGCCAAACCACTTCAACCTGCATTCTTGCATCTTCCTGCTCCAGGGATCCACCTTAACAGAACCTCAAATAAACTCGTTCCTTATTATATCCTTCCTTGACACTCCACACATCCATCTCAACGTTCTCATCTCCGCCACCTCCATCTTTCTTTCTTGCGCTCTTGTGATTGTCATGTCTCAGCACCATACAATATTGTAAATTGTAGGTCTAACAACCGATTTGTTCAATTTACCTTTTAGTTTGCAGCTAACTTTCTNAACGAAAATGAAAATTTGCTTGATAATTCAACTACGCTTGTTGGAGAACAATAAAAACACTACACTCAACAAGACACCAATAAAACTCAACTGCCTAACCTATAACCAAAGTCTCCTTTTAATTTGCTTTTTTAAAAAAAAGCGCTTGACAAACTTGCCCCGCATGCCGAAGTTACCCCGGTCTCCCCTAACTATACAATATAATGGTATAAAATAGTAAAAATTACATTCTTGGATAAATCAGTAAATTCAACTAAATTTACATTTTCATTAGCTATTAATTTAACAAAACAAATCAATGATGTTGTTATAATCGAATTTTTATTTTTAATTTCGCTCTTAATCTTTCTGGCAGATTATCAATAACGTTTATTGTGGCATCTATGGAAAAAAAAAACAGGAAAAAAATATTAAATAGATGAAACAGCCCTATTCGTGAATTCACTTATCGTGGCAATAATAACTGACATTAAGTGTAAGTAGTATTTTAAATCGACAATACATTTTCCTTATTTTCTTCTTTATCCTCGCCTTTTCCCATGTTTATGTGGGGTCGGCGTTTCCTTCTCTAATACGTTTCTTACATTTCTCCCTATCAAGGGCTTCTTCTCTCTTAAATCTCCTCTGGTTCAAGTCTTCTTCCACCTTATCTTTCCAACGCATCTTTGCTCTTCCTCTCTTCCTCTTTCCTTTTATTACTAGTTTTCCAATGTTCTTTTCAACATAATTGCCGCTTCTTCGCTCTACGTGGCCAAACCACTTCAACCTGCATTCTTGCATCTTCCTGCTCCAGGGATCCACCTTAACAGAACCTCAAATAAACTCGTTCCTTATTATATCCTTCCTTGACACTCCACACATCCATCTCAACGTTCTCATCTCCGCCACCTCCATCTTTCTTTCTTGCGCTCTTGTGATTGTCATGTCTCAGCACCATACAATATTGTAAATTGTAGGTCTAACAACCGATTTGTTCAATTTACCTTTTAGTTTGCAGCTAACTTTCTTGTCACATAATTCGCCACTCAACTTCCTCCAGTTCAACCATCCACATTCAATTCTATGTTGCACTTCCGAGCTCAATCCTCCCCCCCCATCTCGACAAAAGCCCCTAGATACTTAAAACTCGGAACCACAGGAAGCGGCACATTTTGGATTTTAATATTGCACTCGTCCCTGCCATTCAGTCATATAAACTGTTTTAGTACTGTTAATTCTCATGTCGCTTTCTTCCAAAACTTTCCTCCCCTCATCCAGTTTCTTCTCAGTCTTGGTTTGGGAAGGTTCACACAGCACAATATCATCCGCAAACAGCATACTCCATGGAGCATCACACTTTACGTCACAAACCAATACGTCCATTATCAGGTCAAACAGATAAGGGCTGAGGGACGATTCCTGATGTAAACCACCGTTAATGGAGAATCCTTTTATAGTGCCCATGCTACTCTTAACTTGAGTCTCCACTTGCTCGTACATTCTTTGATGAGCCTAACATATTTTTTTGGAACATTCTTTTCTCTCAAACGTCTCCATATCTCTTGCCTTGGTACCCTATCATATGCCTTTTCCAGATCTAGGAACACAATGTGCAAATCTTCCTGCATTTCCCTGTGCCTTTCCATCAACTGTTTCAAAGCAAAGATAACATCAGTCGAACCCCTTCCCGGCATAAAGCCCAAACTGTTCCTCTCCAATATCAGATTCCTGTGTAATCTTTCTCTTGACAATTTTCTCCCAAATTTTCATAGTATGGGACAATAACTTTATACCTGTGTAGTTCCCACAATACCTTACATCCCCTTTACCTTTAAAGACTGACACAAGAATACTCTTCCTCCATTCATCTGGAATCTTCTCCTGCTGCCAGAGTTTCTTCACAATGTCCCAGAGGATATCAATCCCCTCCTTACCCAAACCTCTTCAAGCCTCAACCGGAATTCGATCAGTGCCTACGCTTTCCCGTCTTGATTTTCCTAAGCACACTTTCCACTTCTTCTCTGCTAATATCTTGCACCACTCCATTTGCCTCTCCATTCTCGTATAAAGTTCTGGGGTTTTCTTCATTCAATAAATTCCTGAAATATTCTTTCCATCTTTCCTTGACCCTTTCGTAATGTTATAATACCACTCCTTTATCATCTTTAATCTGTTTAATGGAGGTAAAATCTTTTAGTGCCTTATCTCTTGCTTTGGCAATTCTCGTCAACTGCCTTTCACTACCTTTCCTTTCGAAAACTTTATAAGTCTGTTCAAAAGCCTTTGCTTTCACGATAGCCACCGCCTTTTTAGTCATTTTATTTACCAAATTGTAACTTTCTTTATCTTCCGGCCTTCCCATCAAATCCCACCTTTTCTTTGCCTCTTTCTTTTGTTTAACGCCCTACTTGTACCTCAGCATTCCACCACCAAAGTTCCTTTCCTTCTAGCGATCTCTTCCCTGAAAATTTTCTCAAAACCTCTTCTCCAACTTTCAAGATGCAATTACTATTCAGTAACCACCATTTTTGCACATCATCCGGAACTTTAATTTACCCTCTTTCAATTTCCACCATTTAATCCTTTGTTCAATCTGGCTAACACAATTCTTACAATAGCCCATAAGAAAGTCACAATCCACCAGGAGGACTCTATGTTCTGCAGCAACACTTTCTCCATTTAACATCTTACTGTTTCTCAATTCTCTCAGATGTCTCCTGCGGCACAAGAAAAAATCAATCTGGCTGGATCTATCTTCACTCATGTATATAACCAGTTGGTTTGCTTTTTTCTCAAAGTAGGTGTTAATTAGCGCAAGGTCAAAAGCCACAGCATGATCGACTAGTCTTTCTCCCTCTCTATTCCTTTCTCGCACACTCCACCTCCCAAGAAATCTTCTTTCCGCATTCTTCCTCTTCCCAACATGACCATTTAAATCGCCCCTACGGATTAATCTCTCGTTCATAGGAATACACATTATAACGTGGTCAAGATATGTTCAAAAGTTTGTCTTTTCTTCTTCTCCACTACCTGGCTGAGGAGCATATACACACACAATCGTAATGAAAATTCCATCAATGTCCAACTTAACGCTCATAATTCTATCAGATCTTTGTTTAACCTCACAGACACTATCTTTTAGAATTTTATCAATTACAATATCATTTCCATTCTTTCCTCCCTTATTCGCTCCATGCACAAACAGCTTGTACCCTTCACCAAGTTCTTTAGCTTTATTTCCTTTCCATCTCGTCTCTTGCAGGCACAAAATGTTCACTCTCCTTCTTTGCGTAAGATCCACCAATTCTCTACTCTTCCCATTCAATATAAAAAATGTTCCGATGTTTAAAATACTTATTCTTATACTTGTCTTCTTCCTCTTCTCTTTCTGGACTAAATTCTTTATCCGAACCCGTTCTTGGTTCGGTAGCCCCAGCTCATTTGACAGTTTTCGGGCAACATGACTGCGCATCGCTTCGGGGGACGTCCTAACACAATTATAGCTTACTTTCATGTAGTTTTGGCATAGGTTTTAAGGCCGGATGCCCTTCGTGACGCCAACCATATTTGTTTTAAAGCTAAATATATATATAATAAATATATACATTTTCCTTATAAGAAAAACAATGTAAAATGTGTACTTCTTACGATAGGACTAAAGCATTTACAATTCTCTATTCGGCATCTTTAAGAATGAGTAACTAACTTTTAAATAATTCTCTAATAATTAAAAATATAAATCTGTAAATAATCGCAATTTGCGAGTTTAAAGTAGAACTAATTCATATTTCCATTAATTTGTATTTGATTATTTATGTTTGAAGTTAAAAAAAGTTTATAATGTTTTTGAATGTTATTAATGATACTGAGAATTTGGAAAATTGTTCACTGAAGACTGAAAGAGGATGGAATGATAAATTGATAAATGGCTGATTAGGTCGGTTTATTTTTGAAATGAAAAATATTCAATTGTTTTATTCATATAAAAAGAGATTACTTTTTCCAAAGAAGAAGTATATTTTACCTATTTATTTACTTTATTACTAAATTTATTTCTTTTATCCCATAATCATTTCCCTTCAGTTTTTGTTTTATTATAATTTAATAACATATTTTAGGCATAGACTATAAACAGATTCGATTTATTATCTTTTTTAAAGGAGTAATGAAATATTTTAACATATTTTAATATGTATCTACCATATTAAAATAGAGTATATACATAAGATCTTGAATGATTTTGACAAAATAAATACACTGTATAAAATATTGGAACTCCATAAAGAATTCTCTTATTGAAAGAAACATTGCAGTGAAGATATTTATTTATTCATCTTATTTTTATTTCATTATAAGTAAAATATTAATCTTATATTATTTTTAATTCCGCATTAATTTTATTTTGAATGAAGATATATGATTTATATACAGTTACTTTTCTACATTTTTCACATTATAAAAATCTAAGAAAAATTGAATTTATTAATCTTGTTTTTTAAAGTTTAGAATTATAAAAATAAAGCTTTTATTTTTTACGAAAATATTAAATTTCTTCTAACACAACGTATTATATAGAAAGAAATTTTTTATTTTATACTATGTTTGAGTGAAAACAATTATTCATTCCTATGGAAATTTTTATTATAAAGTATTTGTCATACAAATTGAAATTTGAGAAATTTCCAACAATTATAATGTAATTTAATAACTGAAACTTTCGAATTTCAATCATTACGTAATAAAGTACTGTACTCAATTCATTATGTAATTGAAATTTGAAACTTAAAACTTATCAAATTTATGAGAATCATTTTAATTAATTTATTTTTATTTTTACGTTTATTTTGTATAATAAAAAGTTGTTTTAATTATAAATTAAAATTATTCATAACAATATAAATTTCGATATACTGTAAAACTGTAAAGATAAATTCTCGTTTTCTTATGTTATTTCTTTATTATATTCTCTGTAAATAAGGAAATTGGATTATAATCATTTTTCTTTAATTATTACTTAAATATTAAGATAAATTATATTGAAAATTTTCTTAACTATAAAGCGCAGTATAACAGTATATATTGTATTATTAAAAATTGTTTTGTATTTTAATTGTAAGTGCTTATAATCTAACCTTTTTAAAGAAGATATCGTTGGATGATGAGAAATACATACCAAACATTGTTGCTGGTCAAATAAAGGATACTTCCCAAAGGATCTGCTATATTCTTTTGTAGCGACTTCTTTTTACTCCTAGAATGTGTTTGTTTAGACTATAAGGCTAAAATCTCTCTCACTCTCCTTTCTTTACAAACGTCGAGACTATTTGACAAATGAAATAGCACACTATGATTAATGGCAACAGCGAGAGAAGAGAAAGACAAGCCGTCACAGAAGTTGTCCTTGTGTAAAATCTCGCCTTTCCTGACCTGTATGGCTTTTAGTGACCCTGTCATTAATTTCGCCGCTAAGAACCACTGTTGAAAGGTTGTCAACAATAAGAATTGATGACACTTTTAACCACTGACAACATAATTTATAAAATTATCCAAAAACAGTTGAGTCTAATGCTTAAAAATGAATCACGATTCTTCGATAATTACCTTATAATAGCAGACTAAACATAAAGTAACTTAAAGTAAAGAACGGCTGAACTAAGAAGTACTTAAACTTATTTAAAACTGAAAATTAGAATTTTTAGAGTTAATTTTATTTTTGTAATAGAATTACGCTATAAAATATAAAGTAGGAAAATTAATTTCAGTTGAAGTTTAAAATGAAAAGGGAGAGAATTGTTATCTGTCTCATCTAACATGTCGGATATCTGAAGAAATAACTTTACGATGTCACTATATCCGATCGAGTAAGTAGACATCGGAGAACTGACTATAGAAACTTATCCTATTGTAAATCAAACGTTGTTTGACCTGCACCAGAGATACCATTGAAGCAGAAAAGAAAATATTGTCCTTTAAGTGAAAAACATTCACTATTGTTTTATCTAGATCCAATTGTGAGTTGCTATTTGCTTTCTAGAATCTCAAAATCTTGTCTAGATCTTCGAAGGCCGTGTTTTCAATTAACAGCTTGAATCTAAGATTTATTTTATTAAAAACATTTATTGTGAAAATAATATATTCTATCTATTTGTAATAAAATTAACANAATTTTGTCTGAATTGAAGATATAAAGAACAAGATTCTAATGCTTTATTGAAGATTTAAAAAAGTATGTTAATGGAAAAAAACGCTTGTGTTTAGCATCTTTAGTAATGTAATGGACTGTTAAAGATGCATAAGTCTTTTGCGCTGATTTGAGTAAAGATTAATGACTACTTTTACAGAATTAAACATCAGTTTTAAAATAAAAGGAAATAAATAGTTCCTCCAAGTTTCACGTTAATTATATATTTTGGAATTTGAATAATTCGAATATGAACTATTTTCATAAAGTATAATGTTTCTGAATAAATAAGCTATAAAATCCAAATCGCAGTAGTCCAAGTGAAAGTATAAATATAGTTAAGTAAATACAGTTTAAAAATATATTCATTGCTTCATAAATATGAAAAATATCTTCTAGTTTTCGAGATAAAAGACAAATTAAATTAGATATTGTTATGCAGTGTTGACTTTTTTACCAATAATTTTAATTTTAACAAATATTTATATTTACTTAAATATAATTTCATTTGTTCAGTATCGAATTCTCCACTTGTTTAAAAACAAAGAGATTTATTTTATTAGCTTATTAAAATTTTGAAGTGAAATTAATACGTAATGAACTACATATTTATAGTATATATTGTAGTAATATTATATACTGTAGTATATATCAAAATTTATGTACGGTACACACTTTATGTTTATTTTTATAATAATAAGTTAAGAAATAGTATAATATTTAATACAATATACTTCGTATGATGTAATTTAAATAAATAAGTTTTTTAAATTAATAAAAAATTCTTAAGTATATTTATAATTAGAATTAATAAATTAATATTTTGTAATTTTAAATAAATATAAAATATTAAAAATTAAGTTATGAAAAATAAATTGTTTGTAAGTTAGTTATAATTCTATATATCCTGTTTGATTCTCACTGATGAGAAATTTTGTGGTTTCAATCAACTTTGCGGATTACCACATCTTCCATCAGATCCAAAACCTGAAAGAGGAAATGATTGGTTAGTCTTGCCAAATAAGACGGAAGTAACCACATTTGTCAGGAAGACAGATTACCAATGCCTAATCCTCATAGGGATTATCTCACTAATTCTGAAAGTACTCTCTTTTGAAGAAAGTTCATCTGTTGCAAAACGTATATTTCATGATAAACTTTATTCATAATAAAAAGCCTAAGTCAGTTCCTGTTTATTTTCCGAAAGAATTTTTTATTTATTTCTGCTAAGAAAATAATTGTTATTTAATATTATATTTCTACAATTTGTAAAATTTAAATTACATAATCTAGTTATACGATTTATTTTGTAGATAAAAACAAGTAGTAACTTGTTTCTTTTATTAAAAAATTCATGCTAAAACGTTTTCTAAAATCTGAGTGTAATTAAATATAATATTTATGACAAAATCACTCAATGCAAAAAACAAAGTGTATCTCTGCTTTAAAAACATTTTATTACAACTGTAAATAAATTAATAAGATTGATTTCACTTATGAAAAAGAAATACAAAAACATACTTTTGAAAAAGTTGTGTAAAAAAATAAAAATGCACCTAAGTAAACATTAACTTTATATAAAATTTAACAAGTTCAATTTTTTTACTGAATTTTCATTCAGTGAAGAATTTAAAATTGTGAATAAAGAATCTAATTCAGAGTTCTTTCAGTACTTAATTTATCAGTCATGTCATTAATCTTAATTTGTTTAAAAAGTAACCTTGTTTTATATACTAAAAGTCAAAGCTAGCTTTTTAAAACGAATTAAAGTAATTCATACAGTTGATAAAATTATATAACTTTCGAGGGTAATGAAAAGAGATCGGTAAAAAGTTCTTTCAAGATAATTCATTTTGAAAGAATTTTATACTAATTCCTTTCATCTTCACTTTCTAAGACTTCTAATCATTTTCTCATTAAGCATAATTCTAATTAGCAACAAGTAATTTACTTCTGACATTAGTCTTTACTCACTATACGGGTATAAATAAATTATACTGTCAAAAACTTAATTTTTAATTATATATTTGTTATAATCGATAAAAAATTTTAAACATTTACAGAGCTTAATCACCAGCATTATTTTAAAATACGTAAAAATTAACGTAAAAAGTAAAAAAAAAAACAGTTTTATATGATTATATAATAGAAATTTGTCATATATGATAATTAAAAAATGCTTCTAGACTGAAGGTGTAGATATAATTTATATAACAAATATAACAAAAATATTAGATTTAAACCATTATTTAATATATTTTTAATTATGAAAGTTTTTAATAATATCTGTGAAAGAATAATTTAGAATTGATAATTTATATTGTAATCTATACCCTTCAAATATTGTACGCCATATTAATAGTATTAAGTAATATATATAATTAGTATTAGTATTAGAATAAATGGAATTTTTTCGTGGCTTGTCAAAATATTCTTGAAATTTAATTAAATAAAAATATCTATAGATTGTGAGTACAAAAAGAGCACTTGTATATTTGTCCAAGAAAAACATTCTTGAACTGATGGAAATAAATTACATTACCATCTTTCTTATTAAAATTTTGAATTGTAATTAATACAAAGAAATAGTGTGAAGAGGGATCTAAAATATTAATTACAGATGTTAAAAAAATTGAATTTTAACAGGCAACACAATGTTTACGCAAAGTGATATGCAGGGAAACAAATTTATAAGATTCAATAGAAATTTTGTCTGAATTGAAGATATAAAGAACAAGATTCTAATGCTTTATTGAAGATTTAAAAAAGTATGTTAATGGAAAAAAACGCTTGTGTTTAGCATCTTTAGTAATGTAATGGACTGTTAAAGATGCATAAGTCTTTTGCGCTGATTTGAGTAAAGATTAATGACTACTTTTACAGAATTAAACATCAGTTTTAAAATAAAAGGAAATAAATAGTTCCTCCAAGTTTCACGTTAATTATATATTTTGGAATTTGAATAATTCGAATATGAACTATTTTCATAAAGTATAATGTTTCTGAATAAATAAGCTATAAAATCCAAATCGCAGTAGTCCAAGTGAAAGTATAAATATAGTTAAGTAAATACAGTTTAAAAATATATTCATTGCTTCATAAATATGAAAAATATCTTCTAGTTTTCGAGATAAAAGACAAATTAAATTAGATATTGTTATGCAGTGTTGACTTTTTTACCAATAATTTTAATTTTAACAAATATTTATATTTACTTAAATATAATTTCATTTGTTCAGTATCGAATTCTCCACTTGTTTAAAAACAAAGAGATTTATTTTATTAGCTTATTAAAATTTTGAAGTGAAATTAATACGTAATGAACTACATATTTATAGTATATATTGTAGTAATATTATATACTGTAGTATATATCAAAATTTATGTACGGTACACACTTTATGTTTATTTTTATAATAATAAGTTAAGAAATAGTATAATATTTAATACAATATACTTCGTATGATGTAATTTAAATAAATAAGTTTTTTAAATTAATAAAAAATTCTTAAGTATATTTATAATTAGAATTAATAAATTAATATTTTGTAATTTTAAATAAATATAAAATATTAAAAATTAAGTTATGAAAAATAAATTGTTTGTAAGTTAGTTATAATTCTATATATCCTGTTTGATTCTCACTGATGAGAAATTTTGTGGTTTCAATCAACTTTGCGGATTACCACATCTTCCATCAGATCCAAAACCTGAAAGAGGAAATGATTGGTTAGTCTTGCCAAATAAGACGGAAGTAACCACATTTGTCAGGAAGACAGATTACCAATGCCTAATCCTCATAGGGATTATCTCACTAATTCTGAAAGTACTCTCTTTTGAAGAAAGTTCATCTGTTGCAAAACGTATATTTCATGATAAACTTTATTCATAATAAAAAGCCTAAGTCAGTTCCTGTTTATTTTCCGAAAGAATTTTTTATTTATTTCTGCTAAGAAAATAATTGTTATTTAATATTATTGTAGTTTAATTTACTCTCTCTTAAATATCTTTTACTGGTTAAATATTTAGGAATATGTAACAGTAATTTTGAAATGTTTTTATAATAGTAATGCAATGACAATTTTTTATTTAATAAATTCTAAGAATAATTTCTTTTGACATTTCATTTAAATCTGCAAATTTTCATATTTTATTATAAAGTATTTTTNACAAATGCTCCTTTGGATTTTGAATTTATCACGTACAGTATTATATTTTCTATTTGTAAAGTTAGGATATCGGATATAAAATATGTTCCATAAAGTTCTATCAAGTTTGGCTTGTCAAAATATTCTTGAAATTTAATTAAATAAAAATATCTATAGATTGTGAGTACAAAAAGAGCACTTGTATATTTGTCCAAGAAAAACATTCTTGAACTGATGGAAATAAATTACATTACCATCTTTCTTATTAAAATTTTGAATTGTAATTAATACAAAGAAATAGTGTGAAGAGGGATCTAAAATATTAATTACAGATGTTAAAAAAATTGAATTTTAACAGGCAACACAATGTTTACGCAAAGTGATATGCAGGGAAACAAATTTATAAGATTCAATAGAAATTTTGTCTGAATTGAAGATATAAAGAACAAGATTCTAATGCTTTATTGAAGATTTAAAAAAGTATGTTAATGGAAAAAAACGCTTGTGTTTAGCATCTTTAGTAATGTAATGGACTGTTAAAGATGCATAAGTCTTTTGCGCTGATTTGAGTAAAGATTAATGACTACTTTTACAGAATTAAACATCAGTTTTAAAATAAAAGGAAATAAATAGTTCCTCCAAGTTTCACGTTAATTATATATTTTGGAATTTGAATAATTCGAATATGAACTATTTTCATAAAGTATAATGTTTCTGAATAAATAAGCTATAAAATCCAAATCGCAGTAGTCCAAGTGAAAGTATAAATATAGTTAAGTAAATACAGTTTAAAAATATATTCATTGCTTCATAAATATGAAAAATATCTTCTAGTTTTCGAGATAAAAGACAAATTAAATTAGATATTGTTATGCAGTGTTGACTTTTTTACCAATAATTTTAATTTTAACAAATATTTATATTTACTTAAATATAATTTCATTTGTTCAGTATCGAATTCTCCACTTGTTTAAAAACAAAGAGATTTATTTTATTAGCTTATTAAAATTTTGAAGTGAAATTAATACGTAATGAACTACATATTTATAGTATATATTGTAGTAATATTATATACTGTAGTATATATCAAAATTTATGTACGGTACACACTTTATGTTTATTTTTATAATAATAAGTTAAGAAATAGTATAATATTTAATACAATATACTTCGTATGATGTAATTTAAATAAATAAGTTTTTTAAATTAATAAAAAATTCTTAAGTATATTTATAATTAGAATTAATAAATTAATATTTTGTAATTTTAAATAAATATAAAATATTAAAAATTAAGTTATGAAAAATAAATTGTTTGTAAGTTAGTTATAATTCTATATATCCTGTTTGATTCTCACTGATGAGAAATTTTGTGGTTTCAATCAACTTTGCGGATTACCACATCTTCCATCAGATCCAAAACCTGAAAGAGGAAATGATTGGTTAGTCTTGCCAAATAAGACGGAAGTAACCACATTTGTCAGGAAGACAGATTACCAATGCCTAATCCTCATAGGGATTATCTCACTAATTCTGAAAGTACTCTCTTTTGAAGAAAGTTCATCTGTTGCAAAACGTATATTTCATGATAAACTTTATTCATAATAAAAAGCCTAAGTCAGTTCCTGTTTATTTTCCGAAAGAATTTTTTATTTATTTCTGCTAAGAAAATAATTGTTATTTAATATTATTGTAGTTTAATTTACTCTCTCTTAAATATCTTTTACTGGTTAAATATTTAGGAATATGTAACAGTAATTTTGAAATGTTTTTATAATAGTAATGCAATGACAATTTTTTATTTAATAAATTCTAAGAATAATTTCTTTTGACATTTCATTTAAATCTGCAAATTTTCATATTTTATTATAAAGTATTTTTTAAAATTGTATTGATTTTATTAAGAAGACGACAGCAAATAATGGACAGTCTTAATTTTACTCGTTATGGATGTGATTAATAAGTAATGCAGTCTTCTAGCATTGAAGAAAAATGAGACAAATATCTATAGAAAAAGGATTTGAGCTGATTCTTTATATTAATAAAAAGAAAAAGATTTCTCCATTGATCAATTAGCGAGATAATGATTTTATTAATTTATTTTTTATTTATTTTTATTAAATTCAATTAATTTGAATTAGAATTAAAAATAATAAATATTAAAAAAAACTTTACTTTTTAAAATATAAATATAAATTGTTGAAAAGTTTATGAAATTCGAAATACAGTCATAAAAATTCTTTGTTCTATTCCTATTTTTAAAATAAAGCTTGAATTATTTACAAAATGCTACAACTTCAGATTATCAGTAAATTGCAATGTACAGTACAGTACTATCTTCTTTCTATTTGTGCGACACATTCAGTAAACATCAATTTAGGATCGTAACAATGATTAAATTAGATTTTATGGCGGAGAGGTAGACCAAAATTTACTTTGTTAGGATTGGAATGACTGGTTTCCAGTAAATGAGAAGTGCAATTCAGTAGATAAAATGCTTGTCCTCATTTGAAAAACCGTTTAAAAATAATGTTAAAATTCGTTACTTCTTTATTTTTATGTACAGTATGTATATAAAATTAAAGAAGTTTTAATTTAAGGTTTATATGTTCATTTTTTTAATTTACTTTAATTTAACTTTTTTGCAATTTCCTTCAAATATGCATGAATATTAGTCTATAATTATTCTAAATGTTCAATTCAACCAATCATGTGGCTATAAAACCTAATAGTAGTGATGAAAACATATGTTTCACGATCTCCTGGCTTTAATATTTAGTGCTCAAATAATACTATTATAATATTTTTATCGTTTATAAACAAACTTTATCACAACGCTAGGCAATCTTTAATGTAATATTTTTTCACAATTGTATAAATATTTATTAATATTAACTATAAAGTAATAAATAATAACAAAACCTTCAGTCAAATCAATAATTAGATATTGATACAAATTTAAATATTTGAACTTTTTAAACTTGAAATGTTGAAACATATCAGACTTTAAACCAGAAAAATAATATTTTAACTTTGTTTTAATCAATTATGTTTTGTTATATATGTATATCAACATATGTATGAATATGAACGAATGAAACATGATTGTGATACTGTACACTACATACTGTATAGTGTTTGTATATGTAGTTAAAAATATAGATCTATCAACAGAAGAAAGCACAAGTTGATTAAGATAACATTTAACGATTACTATATTGTAATATCGCAAACGTTAATAATACAATAATTGAACTAAAAAGATGATCACAAGTACAGATGAATTTTACGTATGTCCAGGGTCAAAGGTGTTAACCTTTCTCTCCTCTATCCAAGCTATTCCTTTCCTTTTGTAACCCCTCAGTTCTCCGAATTCTTGACGATCGCAGATATGGAGTTAATGGGGAGGGGTGCTAATGAGTAGCAGATTTTAAACTCTGTTTATATATATGCAATCTTTTGCGTTGGGCTTGAAGTCATGTTAAAAATTTACTCCTAAACGGAGTTAGATACATAACCAGTGACCAATGACTTCATTGTTTACAGGGAAAGTATGATGTACAGTACATAGGCAAGGCACTACTAAACTTACTAAACTACTAAACATTTGTGACGGAAAAATGCTGCCCGGCATTGTAACATGTCACAATAAATAATTGCTCGTTTAAAATATTTAGATTTGAATCAAAGTAAATTTATAAAATATATAAATACATTTAGAAAGAAGTATTTAAGTTATTGTTGTATTCATTTTCAACGAAAAATAAAACTAAAATTTTATAAACTTTAAATTTAAACTGATGTATGATTTAAGATGAATGATTTTAATTCATTAAAGATTTAATTAAATTCTACAATAAAGTTTTTGTAAAAATTTAAAATTTATGTAATTCATTTAATAATTTTATTTAGAAAATCACTAGAAAATGGTATTTTTGAGTAGATTTCTTATGCAAAATATTTATTTTATAAAATTCATAAAAAATGTTTATATTAATAAGTTAAATGTGAAAAGAATACGCATAAAAATAGCACTATCTTTAAATTCATTATTTGCTTTCACAAATGCTCCTTTGGATTTTGAATTTATCACGTACAGTATTATATTTTCTATTTGTAAAGTTAGGATATCGGATATAAAATATGTTCCATAAAGTTCTATCAAGTTTAACTTTAATTCTTAACCAAAAATTAAAAAAAAATAAATTTATTAAGTAAAAATATTTGTTAAAGATAAATTACTTTTTAAATTAAATGCTGTTTTGACTATAATTTTACACGTAATTTATAAAATTATTTGTTATATATTGATTAAATAACCATAGATTTTTTACCTGATAATTTAATTAAAGACTACAACTCTTAGAATTGAGAATGAAAAACTACAAAATAATAATAAAAATTAAGTTAATTGACTTGATATGCTAAATTAATTAAATCATTTTAAAAAACTAATTCTTGATTTATTCAGAAATAATTACTAAAATTAATGTTTAACTATAAAATACAAACGAATGACAATATTAATGATATAAAATTTAGCTGAATTGCTTATTTATTATTATTATTTTTTAATAAAAAAATATCAAGTAAACATCATTAAATATTTTATTATTTTAAATAAAACATTATTTCAATTTTATAGACTTGTTTATATTTAACAAATAGGTAATGTGGAAAATTTTTCTTGCCATGATCTTAGTAAATTTACCATAGCTAACTTATCTAGAAACATGTTTTAAATATGTAAAAAAAATTCTTAAATATACATTTTAAGGAACCAAATGTATATTTCATTTCAATGCACGTAAATATACCAGAGATATCCAGCACAAATTAAACTTACTAAAAGTACTGAAAAAAACCAATGTTTTAGACGATTTTTTAAATCGTCATCTTCAGGATAAGGCAAGTCAAACATCAATGTGAAAATTCCAACGTCACCTTAAAAAGGCATGAAGCATTCATTTCGTTGGTTGGAAAACGCCGACGTCAAAAATGACAATTAATTTTTAAGTAAATAAGATTTATTTTATAATCTTACTTCAAAAATATATCACCATGCTTTGGAGAATATATCTGCATTCCTGTAATTTGTGGTCGTGTCGCGAACATTAGTTTCTATATTTCGAGAATCTCTATGGTGTTTCAGGTAAGTATAAAATCCTACTAAGGTGTATTAATCTTGTTTCATTAAGAAGTATACTTATATCGTTTTCAGATACAAATGTTACTAACTTTGTGGTGGTAAGACCCTTTTGAATAATGATACTCCTTGATATGCTTGTAAAGAGATGGAGCCGTTGCTTCTGTGTAGACCCATTTCTTGTTGAATAGATGAAATATGTGTGTTGACAAAGTCCTTGGCAATCCGTAATAAAGCCATTACAGTTGGGATCCTCAGGTAAAAGATTCTATGTTGGTTTGTTCTTGCAATTTGTTTGTATATTCTAGAAAAATGTTGATTAAACCGGACGACTTTGTCGGTTTTATATTCATTCTTCTTAGATATGTACACAGATTGATATTTACGGACACGATACTAGACGAGACTGGAAGGATACCCATGTTGTTTCGCTATGTTTGCGATGTATTGTAGTTCGATCTCTCTGTCAATGATGTTGGTGCAGTGAGTGAACACTGTTTTGATTAGGGCTCTGTAGGTTGATGTTTTAAATATATACGAGTCTCTAGATTCTAACTATTGGAATAATTGGAATAACTAGTGACTTATATTCTGGTTTTCTATAAACCTTGGTTGAAATATGGCCATATGCTTTAAGTGACTGCTTTTTTTATCAATACAGATATGAATGCCATAGGGGTTGTTTTTGACGGCTTTTGAGAACTGGATTAAATCAGTTTTTTGTCGCCAGATTATAAAATTATCATCGACATATCGCGTGAACAGAACAATTTGATAATTAAAAAACTGGGAGCCCCTCTTTTTTAAGACGACAGAGAACTAGTTAATACAGGTGCCCGATACCGGGCTGTCCATGGAACCCCGCTGTTTTGCAGGTACCGGCACGTTTGCCTTTAAAATTGGAAGAATGAAGAATAACAAATAATATCCACTAGCTTCAAATATTTCGATGTTATTTCTGCGATTCAAAAGTATGTGTAAATAGAATATCACAAAGTTCTCAAAAACAAGGTTCAATCTTGATTGAAGGGAAGAGGGATTCAAAATCACAGATGGTGATGAATTCATTATTATGAATATCTTCTCTGACTATGAAGATGTTGGCTAATCGTTGTAAAAACTCTTCCGAATTGGTTACCATGCGATTGTAGTGCTTGATTAAGGAGGTGATAAATCTCAATTTTTATAGAGGGAGACGCAGATTTGTCTATTATTAAACATAGCTGTTTGTCAGGTTTATGAATTTTCACAAAAGCAAAGATACATGGTATGGTTGATGCCTGTGTGGTGGCCTTATGCAAGCGTATCTTGAACGCTAGTGGAATGTTGGTAACCGAATGATTCTGTTTTGAATCTTCTCCAATAAACCTGTGGATGCAGTCTTGCATTCTGTTACGTTGATATATTTATGTATGCTTTCTGTATATAATTTTCTTCTAATTAGAACCACGTCCCTGGACTTATCATCTTTAACTATGTTGATATTGTTGGTAGATAACCATCTCTTGGAAGCTCGGATGGCCGTGCAAATGGATCCATTTGCAGGATGGATGGAGGAGTTGTGTAGTGTGAAATCAGCTTTCCGCCTAAAAAGTTTCTTGTGGGTCATATCCATTCAATAATCGGATTTTCGACGTCGGAAAGAAAGTGTTTCGGTTTAGATTGTGAAGGATACGATGCATACATAGGGCCATATCTGATTACCTCCAATAGTTGAGATGGGAGAAATATTGTCCCAACAAATAACTCCATTATCACATCTGTGTTCTTTATGCTAAAACTGAGAAAGCCAACGAATCTTCTTAATGATTTATTTTCAATCTCGCCATGACTGGGTATTACGACATTCGAATTGATTGTGTAGAGAAAATTTGAGTCTTCACTGTATAATTCGTTTTCTAAGCATATAAGAGAATTCAACAGAGTACTTGTAACGTATGACTTGGAGTATAGTTTTCAAGGCACGTATTTCTTATTCTGAGCAGTAAGGAAATACATTCTGTAGGGAGGTGAATGTTGTATATGGATGTTGGAAATAGGCTTCTCCTACTTGCATTGCAAAAGAAAATTCAAATTTACCGATGCTCGACTGACAGAGAGAGATCGAACTAAAACGCAAACATGCAATAGCGAAACAACATGGGCATCCTTCCAGCCTCGTCTAAAATCTCACCCGTAAATATCAGTCTGGGTACACATCTAAGAAAGATGAATCTAAAACTTACAAAGTCGTCAGGTTTAACCAACATTTTTTTAGGGTATAGGGCGAGAACAATTCAACTTAATATCACTGTATTATTTTTATCATGGATTGCCAAGGACTTCGTCACACAGTTCATCTGTTCAACAAGAAATGGGTTTATACAGAAGCAACGGCTCGACCTCTACAAGCGTATCAAAAAGCATCATTATTCTATTCAAAAGGGTCTTCCCACCACAACGTTAGCGACATTTGCATCCGAAAGCGATATAAGGATACTTCTCAATGAAACAAGATTAATACATCCTAGAAATTCTCAAAATAAACAAAGCTAATTTTCGCGACACGGCCGTAAATTACAGGGATGCAGATACATTCTCCAAAGCATGGAGATATATATATCGAAGTATTAGTAAGACTAGAAATTAAATCTTATTACTTAAAAGTTAATCGTCATTTTTGAGGTCGGCGTTTTCCAACCAATGCTTCATGCGTTTTTAAGATAACGTTGGAATTTTCAAATTTGTGTTCAACTGGCTTTAATTTGAAAACACTGGTTTTTTTCATTAGTTTTAGTAAGTTTAATTTGTGTGTACTTTATGAATTTTGACAAAACGTGCGTTGGAACTTAATTAAACTAGTTTTACGTAGTACGTATTTATTGTATACTTCATTATTTTAACTATAGAGGAATATTACTGAAAAAAATTATTATATTTTATACAAATAGTCATTTCAANATTAGATATAAAAGAAATATGATTAATTCTTGAAAGTAATCCACTTTTATAAATTTTATAAAATTATTACACGTTTATAATTAAAATAATAATAGGTTATATTCATTTACTGTAAGCGAAGTTTTCTTGTAAATTAATTCAATGTTTATTAATTTATGATACTAATTAAAAACAAATATTTAAAAATCAGAAGTATTTTCTGTAATATTAAATGCATAAAATTTTTTATCAAATATATTTGCTATATTGTTCTTATTTAATTTTTTTAGTATTTATTATAGTTCGTTCACATAACAACATAATAAAGCTTCATAACTATATATTATTATATTACTTTATTAATATTCAGAAGTAATATGTTTTAATATGTTAAATTATTACGTTATACGCAGTGGCAATATTTAAAATAGCTTATTTTAAATTATATTATAATATTTATTACTAAAATATATAATGTATTATTATTAAAATATTATACAATAATGTAGTCAAACACAGTATGAAAGTTAAATTTTCAAGTTTCCTTTTATAAAGAAAATATAATTTATTTAAATTCTAACGCAGTATATTACGTTATTATTAGTAAACTAAGTTGTTATCAATTTACATATCATAAATAAAATATATTTTCTTAATAAATATATTCAAACCATAAAAATTATTCTTTGTTTATAAAGACAATTTAGATTTACATAAAAATCTAAATAACATAATATTTTATATCATATAAGAAATTGCATATTGATCTGATTAACAATTTCAGAAAAATTATATGTAAATAGGGCCTATCTAAATATAATTTCATATTTATCTAATATTATAACTTTATGAATAAAAGTAAATTTATGTGATTTTTTAAATATGAATTTAAATAATTTTAAATGTAAAATACGATGAATAAAAATTAGTGTATAAAAATTGCATTTATTCATGTTTTAGTAAGAACATATTATTTTATCTCATAAATTAATTCAGATGTTTTATACGATTCTGTCGTGTTATAGTACGTAATTGAATAGAGCGTATTAGTTTCATCATTAGTAGTAAAGTTATCCAGTTAAATTACTATAATTCGATCTGCATGAAATTAAGGATTTCGAATAATAATTTTCGATAAGTTAATAACATGCAATCCTGAAATGGTGATTCCCGATAGATTACTAAGTACTTCACTAAACTACGAACAAAGTCTGACAGGTTCTATCTTAGTGCCCACGGGCGGAAAGAACAAAAAAACTTAAAACTTCAGACAAGTTAGTGAATTTGTTAATTAATTTAAATATAATATTTTAAATACACTATACAAACCAAAATAAAGATTTACAAACTTTTAAGATTTGCGTTTTTAATAATAAATATACTTTTGCTTTGGTCGATAATCAACATAAACATTTAATAAATGAAATAATATTTTTATGGACCATGAACAAAACGATTTCATTATTTTGGGTCAAATATTTGTTTAAAATATATATTCTTTATTCATATACTGTATAGTGGAAACTCGTTATCTGAACTTTACCAGACCATGGTCTTTCGGACAATCCAGAAACTCACTTGTTTTTGTGTTTGGGTTTATGAAGCACTGTTCATTTAAAGTTTCATGAACTATAAATACTGAAATGCAATTACTGTATTTGAAGGTTAATTAATTTACTCAAAATCTAACGTAATGTTACATATAAGGCTTATTCGTTAGTTTCAACGTGCTAAAATAGACAGATGAAATAGTGATTTCCAGTTACATGGAGTTTAGTCTCTTTATTCTATTTTCTGTGCTATTTATTTATTTATTTCAAGCCATTTCGGATAATCAAGTTTGTACTTAAAATAATTTAAATTAAAATGAAATGTAATTAGCATTTAGTGACAGGAATGAATTTACATTCACAAATGAATCCAAATTTTCTTTTTTTGTGAGGATTTCAATTAAAAAGTTAAAATTATGACCTAAATTATAAAAGCTTTCAGATACATAACCCACTATTTAAATTATTAACTTTCTTTACAAATTATACGAATGCAAAATATAGAAGATTTTGCATTTTGTACGTACAAAAAAATTTTTTTTACATTTTACATTTATCTTTAATTTGTATTTTCTGTTATAGAATGCATCTCATTCTATTCACTTAAATAGTTTAGAATCCTGTTTCGTATAGAAATTAAATCTCAAGCAGAGTTAAAATGCGAAAGGTTTCAAAAAAGAAATTGCTCTTTATGCTGAAAAAAGGCAGATTTTTATGGAATTCTTCGTTTGTGTACAATTCCCCAAAAAAGATTAGCTAGTTTTTATAAAATATTTGATATATAAAGACTTCCATTTATGAATGTAGTCAGAATATTAAATGTAATATATATTTAATGCATTATGGAATTAGAGAAAACATTAATATTGTGTCGTTCTTTGTTTTGCTGAATAATAAAATATTTGCTCTCTGGCTCTTAAATCTTCAAACACATCAATAATACTACATCGAACATTATTGTTAGTCAGAAAAACGTTTACAATTTGTTTGGCTTTGGATTCTTTTACCAGGACTTAAAATGTCAATGGCACGTAGCAGAATAAACTAGTTTGCAAAGATTTTTTGTACGTAAACTAGTTTGTACGTTTAAACTAGTTTGAAAATTTTTTGTACGTACAAAGTTTGCAATTGTTAATAGAACTTTATTATTTTTCAATATTTTATGTAAAATATATGCATTGACTTTGGAATAAATATATTTATATATCCATATCAAAGCGCTCGCTTACAATAAAAAAATATTTTTTCATTCACATAATTTTTCTATCTTTAAATTCAATATTCACAAATTTAAAAATGCAAAGAAATTGATAACCAAAGAATAAAAGAAATTGATAAATTGTACAAGACATGTATGAAAATCTTGCCAACACTCTGAAGATATATAGAGTCCTGCAGTCATTACTCATTGTCTTTGCAAATGTTTGTGAATTCGAACGAAAGTAGCTTTTACTATACTTTCTGAATTTATAGTTTTGTCTTTATATACGCTTTCATTATTCTTTACTGACTTAAAAACAAAAACTTGTAAAAAGTGAAACTCCAAAACTAGAGGGGGGAAAATGAACAAAATGGCTAATTACAGAAATTGAAAGAGCAACAAATAGTCCGAGTAGTTTTTCCAAAACATTTTTAAGTATAAAATAATGTAATAAAATAGATTTTAAAAAATTAAATTCATAAAAATGTTAGTTTTTAAATTATCATTTTTATGAATTTTACTTAAATGATGATTATTCAGTAATAAATTATTTGATTTCCACATAGTCCAATTATTCTAAATTTTCTGATTAATACTTTACTTATATAAAATATTTTAAATTAAAATTTCAATTAAATAAAATTTGAAAAATATTAATGAAAAATTTCTCAAGAATTTTGCTGGTTTACTTCATTTAACTTCCAGGAAAATTCTTCAAGCAGATAGAAAAAATAAAAAAAGATTATAAAATTACTTTTATATATTTTTCCTTATCATCAAATAAATGTGTGATAAAAATGCGAATAGGAATTAGAAGTAGAACGAAACGTATGACTTTTCATGATTTATTGAATTTTTCTTTTCTTATCCTTCATCGCTTCTAGTCGATTCTATTGATAATTATCTTATCTATGATTGATAAAATTAGGATGCATTATAGTCCACTAAGTTCTAAAAGCTTTCAGGTAAAGCATTGAACTTTAAGCTTTCAAAGAAGCTAGATGCTTTCATATATTGAGAAAGAAGACAGAAATACTGTTTACGATATGAAATTTTTCCAGGAAGCGTATCCACTATAATAATTGCTGAAAATTTCAGCTTTTTAGCTACTTTAATTTTCGAAAAACTTTCACTGAGTAGAGAAACTAACAAACAACAAAATAAATAAATAAATAATTTAAAAAGATTAAAATAAAACCGAAAAACATTTTTATCGTCAATTTAGTGAACATGTAAGACTGCAAGGATAATAAAAAACTTGTATAGTTTGAAGGTAATCTATTAATATCATACATAGATATGTAGGATGGCCGAGAGGTTAAGGTGTCAGCTTATCGCTCTGGGGACCGAAATCGGTTTCAAACGATCAACCTCGAGTGTAACTGCAGGAACTTTTCGTGGGAGGTCCGTCTGGGATATATTGGACCCTGCCTGTCACTACTCGGTCGCTCCCATTGTGGGCCTGGCCGAACCATGATGAGTATGAAAAAAAAAACACTTAGTGCCTATACGGCAGAAAGAATAAAAAAAGAAAAAGTAATTGATAGAATAGTTTTATTTATTGATTTAAAACTCAATTTATTTAATTTTTCTCTTTAAAAAGTTGGAATTTTTCGAAAGAGGATTCAAACAGTAATTCAAAAAGTATGCAAGAAATGTAAAATTGATATACCGAATTTTTATTTTATGTCATTCCTAAGTTGAATGTTATTTATACTAATTATATGAACATTTTAATCCCTATTGATATATATTAAAAACGCATTTAACTTTGGAATTTAATCAATGCAATTTATGTAATGAAATGTATGTTAATTTTAAAACATTATTTTTAATATTTGATTCATTATTGTTTTTGTTACTGTAATATTGTTTTCATTTATTATCCCAGACTTAAGATGTCTGATTAAATACCGTCTACACCCTCCCAAACTTTTGCTTTTGTACTTGGACATTTAAAAACTAGATATATTTTATGAGATGTTTGGGAAATAGATAGCATCAAAAAATTATATGATTAATAAAAATAATCTCATAAAAACAGAAATGTTATAAATTTTGTATTATTCGTTAAATTAAATTATTAAAACATTGTTTATATTGTGTTTGTTGTGTTTCATTACTTTTACATTACTTGATAAACATATAAATATAAATTAGTGATATAACAAATGTATGATGATGACAAATTATTTCAAATGCATAACAAATAAATAAAAATAATGAAATTTTAATTAAAAGCATATAGACTAACGAATTATACATTTTAAAAAATTAAATTTGTTTCTTCAAAATAAAATTATCGTTTTTAGAACAAAATGTTACACACTTTAGTTTTAATGAAGTGAATGTAATTCATTTATAATGAATAGTTTTTATTTTCTGTTCATTTTAATACATTTGAAAAATAAAAATAAAAAGGAATCTGGTCTAACAATTTATTTTTAAATGTTGTAAATGAGAGCAATGGTACTGAATAGGAAAAAGATAAGAGTATAAATGCAACAAAATTACAGAATAATAGACCATATTTAGAAAAGCTACACCATTTTATAGATAAGAGAAAGAGAGGGGGAAAAAACATTTAAGAAAAGTAAATTTGTTTTCTCTCAAGAATTCAAAAGAAAATGGACTATTTAAACTGGCTAAGTAAAGAAATTATACAATATAATAAGAATAAAAAGAAAGATATTGTTTTTAAAATAGACAAATTATCATTTTCCTCACTTATTTAAATAGAAATATTGAATGTATATAACAAGCGTGGCGTGGCCAAACGTTGTCACGCTAAAGCCATATACTGCATATCAGAAATACGTGACAGTTCCATTCTGTATTAGAACGGTATTCTACATATATATATATATATAGAATACAGTTCTATATATACGTAGAATACGAATATAGAATATATATATAAAGTATATAGTCGGATCCACCCTAAGTAATAAGCGATAGGGTGACCCGATATATGGAAGCTGCAATAAAGGTCTAGAAGAGCCGCAGTTTGACCACTGTGGACATATAAGTTTTCACAAAATACATTCTATTAATAAAGATTTAATATAATGTTCATACTAATTTACACTTAGCATATTAGCACATAGCATATAGCTTATAGCACATTTAGCATAAATATAATTTATTACTTTGAATGTAAAGCTTTCTAGGCAATGATTTTTATGTTTAATATATAATTTTTTATTTACAATAATAAGTTATGATATATAAGAACATAAAAATTGTTACATGTGTACAACATTAAAGCCAGAGCTAATGTTGTACACATGTAACATTTAGCTGTAACTAGTTCGTCAATGTTACCGCTCTCTCTTCTTATTTCTGTGTAACCGGAGATTCCGTATCCAATTATCTGTAACTAAACTTTCCAAGAAAGGAAAGTTTATTATAGATTTCGTTTTCAACCTCATATTTTGTCAGATATAGTTTATTTTTATTTCCCAAAACTTACTTTTAGTATACAAAGTAATTAAAAAATATCCAAACATATATTAATAATTACTTAATATAATAATATAATGTAATATATAATAAATAATTTAATATAAACGATTAAGTGATAAAAATATAAATAGGTTCATCCGGTGAATGATAATGGCACATTTCATTTATATCTAAGTAATAAAGAAAGCTAAAGCTAATAGTTAATTAATTTTAAGAATTTAATTAACTATTCATTAATTAAGTAAATTTAATTCTCCAATATAAGAATAAACTTTTAGTTAATTTCATAATGTACATTAAAAATTTAAAAAAAAATGTAACAAATTTATAATTTTCTCTATACTTAAAAATTTAATTAGGACAATGAAGAATACAAATTATGTTACATTTATNTGAATAATATATTCGCCATCTCTATACTTAAAAATTTAATTAGGACAATGAAGAATACAAATTATGTTACATTTATACAAGTATACTGTTAAGTTACTTTGATGTGTTAACAAATTGTAAATTTTATATTCAAAAACAAGTTAATAATAGGAATAAAAATTCGCATTTTTATTTAAATAATGCAGACAGTAATTCTATGAAATTAAAAAATCATGCTTAAAATTTCGACATTTTTGTTTTCAACAATTTTGCATAAATTATAATAATACATAAACGAAAATTGAAAAATTTGTATTAATATATATTAAATATGCATTTTAAAATAATCGAAATAATATAATAAATATGATTATCAGTTAAATATTATTGAGAATATTTTGCAAGTCAAATAAGTTGATATGGAATGTGCAAAGGTTTAATTTTTAGCTTCTTTCTCTGTAGAAAACAATTGCCGCAAAATAATTTTCGGATTTTAACAATGTTGAGAATAAAGAAAATATCCATAATAAAATAATTTCTGTAAAATTTTATCTGTAGATAAATGACAATTTTATAAGGAACAAAGATAATAATTAGATTTTTGTACAGTTGAATATTAGCTGCATGTTTTCAAAATTGATAAATTGATTAAGTAACAAACTATAGTAGTTGCACCAGTAAATGACCAATTAAGCACCTTAATAAGGAGATTTGAACATAATCACTTAACAAACAGACATTTAACATAAGTAATGGTCATTGCTGGTTACCAAGAACTCGCTCTACTCATTTTTAATTTTTTGTAATATTGATTAAATTAATGACAAGATAATTTTAAAATTTTTAAATCACTAGTGAATGACCATATGACTAGTAGTTGACCAGTTGAGTGCTAGTGAATGAGCAAGTGACTAATAATGAATAATTAGAGTTTTAGGGTACTATATGCAATTTTACATCATTGTATACCAAATATATGTTGGCAATTTTATGTAATTCGATCATGTAATTTCAGATTAAGAAATTGAAATAAAAATATTAATTTTTAGAAAAAGTCTTTAATTCAGAAACATCATATATATAATATCAATGTTATATAAATTATCAGTTTGATAATTCATAGAAAAATGTGTTTCATAGATAGACAATATTGCAATAATAATTTTCTAAATTGATCTGATTATTATCAGATGCAATGGCTTCCTTTGAAATCTGATAACAAATTAAGTGGAATTTCATTTTCTATCATTTGCAGTGCATATTTATATAGTTCTCCATAATTAATTGATAAATTAGATTTATTTTCGAAAAACAATTCCTTACGCCTAGCAGAAATACCTTTTGAATAATCCACCCTATTTGGATCAAAAGGGAATAAACAACATGTTTCAAACCCATGTTGAATTGTTTCCGATTTCAAAGCTTTCTTGTAAACTTTGAAAAAATAGTGCTGCAAAGTTGGTTTTAGAAACTGATTTTGATGATTGTTGCTTATGTTTTCTGACATTTCTCCACTGACATTTAAGTGGTCGAAAAATTGCAACATCACAAGTCTGGATAATATGAGTTGCATTTGGCAACAAACAAAAAAAAACGAGAATTCGTTTCTCAACACAAAAATAATACAGTTTTTCATTTATATGGGATTTATGTCTATCAAGAAGCAATAATACAAGAAACTGGATATTCTTATTCAGAAGCCAGGGGTAGAAGACATTTGCAACATATTCATAAAATGTGGCACTTATCATCCATCTTGAATCACTTTTGCCTACAGCAAAGTCATCTGGAACCGAATCTGCGAATCTGCCTTGGAATTCTCTTGTATGGGGGATGGTCACTTGCAGAAAAATTACACAAAACTGTGATACACTGTTTTTCTTGTTCTGATGCAATGTTATAAAAGTTCTTATATGCTTTAGGTCCCAGAAGTTTGCCACTTTTTGGACAATATAACATCCTTGTTTCATCTGCATTGAAGATACGGGAAGAATTTTGCAGAATATCACTTGCATGTTCTTCTCTCAAATAACTATTTAATTCTTGAATCCAATTCCTTATCATCTCTTCTGAAACTACTGCTCGAGCTTTGGATATCACTTCTGTATTCTTTGCTGCTAAATTAGGATGCCTTTTTAGAAAAAGCTTTAACCATTTTTTTTCCTGGACGATCATCATTAATGGGTTCTTTCGTTTCATATCTTTTATAACTTTCTGAACTTAGTCTTTTACTTCATCAGGATGCATGAGAAAACCCAATTTAGCTTTCCCAATAATCCATTTTTCCAACCTGTCTTCCTCTTCTTTAATTAATGTTGCTGCGGGGCCCATTTTTCGCTTCATTGATATCTTTTCATGTAATTTATTTATTAAAGTTTCTTTTGGAATGTTAAATTTTTTGCTAGCCTTATTAGCAATCATTTTATTTTCACGTACTGCTTCTACAGCTGCATACAAATCTTCTTTACTATATTGAAAACGTCTGTAGGCTTTCATCTGTTTATTTATTTCATCTGCCATTTTGAATTTAGCTGAATAAAAATAAATTCAAATAACAGGAGTGTATTTAATTATTCATCTCAAACCCCTTTAATGTGCAGCAATGAATGACCACATAACTTTGAACCATGATCACTTACTGGTACAAGTTAGTTTTTTGGTCATTCACTCATACATTAGTATGAAACAACATTCACAGATTTTGAATTTTGTGCTCAGAAATGAAAATAATGCATATTACTTTATCACCATTAAATGACCGAAGTATTCCTTCACTGGAGAAGAATCAGTTTTCAGATCCAGTGATTGATTACCCCCATCTACACAACTTTAAAGGTTAAAATTAATTTTTGTACTAAAACCATACCTTGAATATCTACAAAACTACTTCTTTACTAAATGCTTAGGAAAATCCATAAATAATTATTTTAAAATGTTACTCTATGAATCGTTTCCACAATTCTTACCTTATTACAATGCAAGCAAGATTACACCTTACACACACATCTCAAGAAAGCTGCCATATCTCAAACACAATCACGCGTTTTTGAATGACCAATGAAAGAGAATATTTCAAAATGTAGTTGATTTTCAGTAATTCAGTACTTCTGATTAATTTTTCTTGCTGTGGCGCTTATTTTGAACAAATTTCTGACAATAAAGACCAACGGTTTAATTTTAATAATCAATGCATTATATATATTTTTATTTTTTAAATCATAGAACAATTTTATATTCAACCTGATAAAACATAGACAACAAGAGTGAGTATAACAGTTATAAATTAAATTAAATTTATGTAATGTTGTTATTTACAACATTACATAAATTTAATTTATAGAAATATAATAGAAATTTATAGAATAATTTATAGAAATTTATAGAAATAACAATGCCATTTTCTACATCATCATCTACTTTATTAAAATTATAATTGTTTCAATATTGTTAAGTGTTATTACATCTTTATTTAGTCGTTATCATATAACAAAAAAGCATGTAAAGTTTCAACAGTTTGATATTTGTTATAGACTTTTGCAGGGTAATCCATTATCCCGTGTTTATTTAACTTTATGATCTATAATATTGATAAATGTTTCAACAGGGAGTAAGATGGTATAACAGTGGTAATCAACAATTTATTCAATATAGTATGCTGATGATATAGTAATTATCTCACCTTCATAATTGACCTACAATGGAAAATAAATCTAACATATCATTATTTTACTCACTTAGGAATGAAAATTAATCCTGACAAAACGTACATTATGATATTTCGCAAGGACTGAAAAGTAACAAAGATCTTAATTTTTTTATAATAAAGAATAAGTTGAAGTTGATCGAGATATCTTATTTAGGTATCGTAATTTTTACACTATCACTCTTATTTTATAAGCCTTTTTAACACACTAAAATAAAAGCAGTAAAAAAATCAATAATTTAATACATCTATTGGCTGTATTGAAAATCAATAAGATCCAAAATCACTTTTAATCGTTTTCTTGTATAGTAGTAAATTCTATTTGTTATTCATTCCCAGTATGGAGTTTGGATTGGTTAAGCAATTTTGAAATAATACAGTTAATATAATATAAGGAAATTGTTTTGTTTGAATAAATTAGTAACTGGGTATGTCATGCGACATGATGTAAATAGATTAAGGATAGGATAGAACCTATTTTGGTAATTAGGATTATGAAATTTTACAAAAGAATTACTAATACAGTAATACCTCGACTTACGCTACCCCGACTTACGCAAACCCGGAATTACGCGATTTTCAAATCTCGTCGATTCGTCTTTTGTTTGAGCGCCACGCAACTGATGATTACTCACTCCCCCCATCTATTGTTCAGCTTATATGTTCGGACGTGTCGCGCGGAATCGACACATAAATAACACAAAATAAATTGTAGCTATTTCTGTGTTTGTTATATCTACGGAGACTTGAGAGACTCTTTGTGGTGATTTCTTGTAACCGTGAACGAATCAAAAGACAAGATGAGATTAACGAGAACATTTATTAGCTTACATACATCCGACTTCGATTTTACACAAATTGCGAAATTATACCCCGACTTACGCGAATTCGACTTACGCGGTTATCGCTCGGTCCCACCTATCGCGTAAGTTCGGGGTATTACTGTAT
>NW_019385305.1:808198-814335 GCF_000671375.1 Centruroides sculpturatus | reverse complement strand
TTGTTCAGAAAATTATATTAATATAATATTTACTATTAAATTAGTATTATGTTTATTGCTTTAATCTGAATAATCAAACAATACAAAAAATACGAGAATTTATATATTATTAATTTAACATTCATAATAATCATTTAAATTCCGAGAACTTTATAAAGAACTGATAAATATTTAAAGTTCTTAAAATGCATTGTAATTAAGAGTTGTTAATATAATGTTTCAAATAAATTATTAAAGTTTATTTTTAAGTTTTTAATTTAATAATTAATAGCCTTAAAGAAAAAAAAAATAAATGTTATATTCGACATTAAACATTTTAAACAAAGATTGTGCAAAATTATATTATCTGAAATGTGAATATTTGATAAAGTAAATAAAATTATTAACAAATCCATTCAATATCAAATATCAGTCATTTAACCTAAATTTATTAATATCATAAAGCACTATTTTCATATATTAAGAAATTATAGGAAACTACAAAATAAATAAATAACTCGAATTAAAAAAGATAATCCTTTATCGTTTGTTCTTTATGTCAGTTTTATCATGACAAACTTTGAAGAAAGAATAAATACAAATTATTAATTATCTGAATGGTTTTGAAATATAACAAAGATATAAAATAGACAAACAGAGAGATTCTCTTCGAAAATAGATTTAATATACTTGCTGAAACCAGGAGATATTTTTAAGTGTCTCTTGATTGTATTGAACCTATTTTGATTTTCAATTCTTTTAATAAAATATTTTCTTGAAAAACAATAAAAAATTCTATTAGAACAACTTATATACAATATTATATTTGATAAATTAAAAATAATAGAAAATGAATATTTCATTAGACAAAATTCTACATGATATAGTATTACATACAAAATTGAATCTTACAGAATGAATGCTTTGCTAAAAACACCTACTAAGCTCTGTATAATATAACTTACTAAATATGATTTGGTTTAATTAAAAAATAGAAGCAAAAGTCACAAAATTATCATTAAAAAATATTAGTAATTAGCATTATAAGATAATAACATTACGATGGAAATCTCATTGTTAACGCGCATTTATCAATTTCAGATCGTTTTGGAATACAGTACCACTAGGGATATCGTTATATCCCAAACTTCATTGTCGAATTGAGATTCTAAAATGGTCGATAACTTTCATCTCAGCCTTTATAGTATTGCACAGACCTTTCTCCTTCCTTCCATTTCTCGAAATCGTGCAAAGTTGTAGCGTCATTCACATTCTGTGCATTCTCATCAATCACGGCAGAGTTTGCTTTCAATGCTTCACGAATTGTAGCGTGACTGGAACGTTTCTTACGGAAGCATTAAGTATTTGAATATATAATTTCCGTTTGAACTATCTCTAAATCTTCAAATATCCTAAATCATCTTAATAATTAATTACATTAATTTACTATGCAGAATTTAATAACATTTGAGTTATCTTTATGAAACAGGCATCATAAAACATTTCGATAAATAAAAAGTTTTGAAATTCTTATATAGAATTAACTATTGCTTATTAAAGTTTATAAAGACTTTTATTTATTTATTTTTTATTTTAAAACTTTGATTTTTCTGTATTTTGAATTTAGATATGATAGTTTCTAAATTTGTATTTTTAATAATTAAAGAAAATGGAAAATTTGTTAATTTTAAAATTAAATGTTGGCATATTTAACCGATATAATTTCTAAATATAATTTTAACATAAAATGTAATTCTCTATTTTCGCAACTTGTCCTTAATAGAGTAACTATTACAGCGGTGGAATTTCTAACATCTATGGAACCTTCATGCTTGATTATTATTTTGCAGAATCCTAAATAATAAAGTTTAAAGAAATAAAAGAAAGAAACGTGAAAAAATTTTAATCAACAAGCAAGACTATATCTGTTTCTTAAATTGTGGTACGCATACCCAAAGGATAACAGAAGGACTTTAGGGATAAGTGACAATTTTCCACATTATTAAGAAAAATATTGTAGTAACGAATTATTTTAAATGTATATATTTCGTATCAATTCTCCTACTCAAGTTATGATAAGTGCTGCATTTGGGTAGTTTGCAAAGATTTTTATTTTCTGACAAGGGTACTCTTACTTAGGAAGATTTAAGGTACATCGATATCAAAACTTTGGGAAACACTATTATAAATAATAAAGCTTTTTATGGTTAGNAGAGATTTCTACATAATCACTTAACAAACAGACATTTAACATAAGTAATGGTCATTGCTGGTTACCAAGAACTCGCTCTACTCATTTTTAATTTTTTGTAATATTGATTAAATTAATGACAAGATAATTTTAAAATTTTTAAATCACTAGTGAATGACCATATGACTAGTAGTTGACCAGTTGAGTGCTAGTGAATGAGCAAGTGACTAATAATGAATAATTAGAGTTTTAGGGTACTATATGCAATTTTACATCATTGTATACCAAATATATGTTGGCAATTTTATGTAATTCGATCATGTAATTTCAGATTAAGAAATTGAAATAAAAATATTAATTTTTAGAAAAAGTCTTTAATTCAGAAACATCATATATATAATATCAATGTTATATAAATTATCAGTTTGATAATTCATAGAAAAATGTGTTTCATAGATAGACAATATTGCAATAATAATTTTCTAAATTGATCTGATTATTATCAGATGCAATGGCTTCCTTTGAAATCTGATAACAAATTAAGTGGAATTTCATTTTCTATCATTTGCAGTGCATATTTATATAGTTCTCCATAATTAATTGATAAATTAGATTTATTTTCGAAAAACAATTCCTTACGCCTAGCAGAAATACCTTTTGAATAATCCACCCTATTTGGATCAAAAGGGAATAAACCACATGTTTCAAACCCATGTTGAATTGTTTCCGATTTCAAAGCTTT
The DNA here is from genome assembly GCF_000671375.1 of Centruroides sculpturatus. NCBI lineage: Eukaryota > Metazoa > Arthropoda > Arachnida > Scorpiones > Buthidae > Centruroides > Centruroides sculpturatus. Next base: position 811,423 of record NW_019385305.1, on the reverse strand, counting down.
CTTGTAAACTTTGAAAAAATAGTGCTGCAAAGTTGGTTTTAGAAACTGATTTTGATGATTGTTGCTTATGTTTTCTGACATTTCTCCACTGACATTTAAGTGGTCGAAAAATTGCAACATCACAAGTCTGGATAATATGAGTTGCATTTGGCAACAAACAAAAAAAAACGAGAATTCGTTTCTCAACACAAAAATAATACAGTTTTTCATTTATATGGGATTTATGTCTATCAAGAAGCAATAATACAAGAAACTGGATATTCTTATTCAGAAGCCAGGGGTAGAAGACATTTGCAACATATTCATAAAATGTGGCACTTATCATCCATCTTGAATCACTTTTGCCTACAGCAAAGTCATCTGGAACCGAATCTGCGAATCTGCCTTGGAATTCTCTTGTATGGGGGATGGTCACTTGCAGAAAAATTACACAAAACTGTGATACACTGTTTTTCTTGTTCTGATGCAATGTTATAAAAGTTCTTATATGCTTTAGGTCCCAGAAGTTTGCCACTTTTTGGACAATATAACATCCTTGTTTCATCTGCATTGAAGATACGGGAAGAATTTTGCAGAATATCACTTGCATGTTCTTCTCTCAAATAACTATTTAATTCTTGAATCCAATTCCTTATCATCTCTTCTGAAACTACTGCTCGAGCTTTGGATATCACTTCTGTATTCTTTGCTGCTAAATTAGGATGCCTTTTTAGAAAAAGCTTTAACCATTTTTTTTCCTGGACGATCATCATTAATGGGTTCTTTCGTTTCATATCTTTTATAACTTTCTGAACTTAGTCTTTTACTTCATCAGGATGCATGAGAAAACCCAATTTAGCTTTCCCAATAATCCATTTTTCCAACCTGTCTTCCTCTTCTTTAATTAATGTTGCTGCGGGGCCCATTTTTCGCTTCATTGATATCTTTTCATGTAATTTATTTATTAAAGTTTCTTTTGGAATGTTAAATTTTTTGCTAGCCTTATTAGCAATCATTTTATTTTCACGTACTGCTTCTACAGCTGCATACAAATCTTCTTTACTATATTGAAAACGTCTGTAGGCTTTCATCTGTTTATTTATTTCATCTGCCATTTTGAATTTAGCTGAATAAAAATAAATTCAAATAACAGGAGTGTATTTAATTATTCATCTCAAACCCCTTTAATGTGCAGCAATGAATGACCACATAACTTTGAACCATGATCACTTACTGGTACAAGTTAGTTTTTTGGTCATTCACTCATACATTAGTATGAAACAACATTCACAGATTTTGAATTTTGTGCTCAGAAATGAAAATAATGCATATTACTTTATCACCATTAAATGACCGAAGTATTCCTTCACTGGAGAAGAATCAGTTTTCAGATCCAGTGATTGATTACCCCCATCTACACAACTTTAAAGGTTAAAATTAATTTTTGTACTAAAACCATACCTTGAATATCTACAAAACTACTTCTTTACTAAATGCTTAGGAAAATCCATAAATAATTATTTTAAAATGTTACTCTATGAATCGTTTCCACAATTCTTACCTTATTACAATGCAAGCAAGATTACACCTTACACACACATCTCAAGAAAGCTGCCATATCTCAAACACAATCACGCGTTTTTGAATGACCAATGAAAGAGAATATTTCAAAATGTAGTTGATTTTCAGTAATTCAGTACTTCTGATTAATTTTTCTTGCTGTGGCGCTTATTTTGAACAAATTTCTGACAATAAAGACCAACGGTTTAATTTTAATAATCAATGCATTATATATATTTTTATTTTTTAAATCATAGAACAATTTTATATTCAACCTGATAAAACATAGACAACAAGAGTGAGTATAACAGTTATAAATTAAATTAAATTTATGTAATGTTGTTATTTACAACATTACATAAATTTAATTTATAGAAATATAATAGAAATTTATAGAATAATTTATAGAAATTTATAGAAATAACAATGCCATTTTCTACATCATCATCTACTTTATTAAAATTATAATTGTTTCAATATTGTTAAGTGTTATTACATCTTTATTTAGTCGTTATCATATAACAAAAAAGCATGTAAAGTTTCAACAGTTTGATATTTGTTATAGACTTTTGCAGGGTAATCCATTATCCCGTGTTTATTTAACTTTATGATCTATAATATTGATAAATGTTTCAACAGGGAGTAAGATGGTATAACAGTGGTAATCAACAATTTATTCAATATAGTATGCTGATGATATAGTAATTATCTCACCTTCATAATTGACCTACAATGGAAAATAAATCTAACATATCATTATTTTACTCACTTAGGAATGAAAATTAATCCTGACAAAACGTACATTATGATATTTCGCAAGGACTGAAAAGTAACAAAGATCTTAATTTTTTTATAATAAAGAATAAGTTGAAGTTGATCGAGATATCTTATTTAGGTATCGTAATTTTTACACTATCACTCTTATTTTATAAGCCTTTTTAACACACTAAAATAAAAGCAGTAAAAAAATCAATAATTTAATACATCTATTGGCTGTATTGAAAATCAATAAGATCCAAAATCACTTTTAATCGTTTTCTTGTATAGTAGTAAATTCTATTTGTTATTCATTCCCAGTGTGGAGTTTGGATTGGTTAAGCAATTTTGAAATAATACAGTTAATATAATATAAGGAAATTGTTTTGTTTGAATAAATTAGTAACTGGGTATGTCATGCGACATGATGTAAATAGATTAAGGATAGGATAGAACCTATTTTGGTAATTAGGATTATGAAATTTTACAAAAGAATTACTAATACAGTAATACCTCGACTTACGCTACCCCGACTTACGCAAACCCGGAATTACGCGATTTTCAAATCTCGTCGATTCGTCTTTTGTTTGAGCGCCACGCAACTGATGATTACTCACTCCCCCCATCTATTGTTCAGCTTATATGTTCGGACGTGTCGCGCGGAATCGACACATAAATAACACAAAATAAATTGTAGCTATTTCTGTGTTTGTTATATCTACGGAGACTTGAGAGACTCTTTGTGGTGATTTCTTGTAACCGTGAACGAATCAAAAGACAAGATGAGATTAACGAGAACATTTATTAGCTTACATACATCCGACTTCGATTTTACACAAATTGCGAAATTATACCCCGACTTACGCGAATTCGACTTACGCGGTTATCGCTCGGTCCCACCTATCGCGTAAGTTCGGGGTATTACTGTAT
>NW_019385305.1:793116-801360 GCF_000671375.1 Centruroides sculpturatus | reverse complement strand
AATATATAAATTTAATAAATTATTTTTTATATCTTATTTACTTTTGTTTAAAAAAAGTTTTTAAGAAACGGATTTCTGACACTAAAACTACAATTAAATTTTTTTAGTATTAAAAATAATATATTATAATTTTAAGATAACTGTTTACAATTTCACTGAATTTAAAATTATTTTTCTTTATTCCATAAACAATTAACATCAAAATTTAAAAAAAAAAATAGATATATATTAATTCTTTCCAGTAAATTCATTAATTGGGATAAATTTCTATAACAAGAGTCTACGAAAAAATATCAAATACATTTCGCAATTTGAAAGAAAAATGTAGAAAATTCTATTAAAAATAAGCATAAATAATGTCATTGAGTTTCTTCTAAATATATAAATAATGACACTGATAAAATGTCGATTGTAGAATATTGTAGAAGTTTAAAAATTCAACTTTATTTAATTACCTTAAACTTTCATATCTGATTCAGCGATATTATAATATAATTAAATTTTAATTTATTACATAACATTTAAATTTAATTTTAATATCTTAGTTAGAATCATAAGTAACATATTATAACTTTTAAACAATGCTATTTCCTCAATATAACGATTACAAACGCTTAACTTCTTAATTACTGCTTAATTATCTTTAATCGCACTATTATAATTATAATCACTCTATTATGAAGAGGAATAAATTAACATTTCAGATATCAGATATCAATGTACTAATGAATTATGAATAATAAATTTTTATAATTTTTATTACGCTTGGAATTGCGATATAAAATGCTCGTTTTATGGCACTACGTTTTATTATTTTTGAATTTATAACATTTCTTTATCGATTATAAATTTTTATCATATGTTTTGGATCAATTTATTTGGAGAGAGAGACTGTAATTTAATTATCTTGTAAGTAATTAAAAAATTATTTAATAATTTTTTAATTACTTACAAGATAATTAAAAATGTTTTAAGTTTTTTAACATACAGATTTAAATTGTTTTTATAATACCTTTTTTAATGAATATATCACAAAATATGAATAAATTATAATATAACATTATATTCTTCTCTTTCTTTATTCATAGATATGAAATATATATCATTTCCCTTATTTATGAATGAGAAATTTTAGAACCGAAACATGATAACGATTCTTACAATCAAAGCAAGAAAATTTACTAACCTATTTTCGACGATTTCTATTCACGAATGAAATCAGTATTTAAAATTTTACAACTATCAATCTTTCGATCTGATGATTGAATCTTTATCAAGAAATTTGACGATAAATATTGCAAAGCGTTCTCAGTCAATGACTATAGTTTCCGGAAAAGTGAATATTAAATCACATTCATGCAAAATTTTGTGTATTTTTTGTCCAAAGTATTTTTTCCTAAATCATTCAAAAAACTACTTATTATTACAAGGATGTAGTAAAATAAAATAGATGTCGATGTTTCTTTAATAAATAATTCAAAAAAATGTCGACGAAATTTTTGCCTATGATTCTATAATTTATATTTCTATTAGTCATCTATTCTGATATTTACATGTGTATATAAAATTCGTCAAATTTGATCTATTTTTAATGATAATTGTTTTATTAATAAAGTTTTCATTATTGACAAAAACAAATTAAACTGTAGAGTATTTATATACATTTATATGTTAAAATCACATAAACTATTAAAGTATTTATTAGAAAGAAAAATCTAAAGAAACAATTCACATTTCTGCTTAAATCTATAGTCATATAATTTATTTTTCCTTTATTATCTATAAGTGTTGTTTTACCACCGATTAGACTGTCATTCAAATAGAAAGAAATACTTATGAAAGGAGCTTAAATTGTTCAGCTCTACAAATAAAATATATAATTCTAGAACAGAAAATTAACTTAATCATATAACAGGTCCTAGAGAATTATCCAGGCATTTAGATCTCTATAATGGGCTATTTTATTATCACATTTCTGATAGAAAATAACTTAAAAATTTTTATATAAATCTTCCACGATTTCTGTATCCACAGCATTTGAAGAAAAGCATGTTGTAATATATAACCATTAGACTACAGTATATGAAAAATCCTTACCGATCTGATTCTTAGATCAACTGAGTAATATACTTTGAAATGACAAACTGAGAGACCGACAGATCAAGGAAATACCAGCAATAGACCTTAAAGATAATCGGTACTTTCCGGTAAAGTTGACAGAATGATTCATAGAAAATAGATCTCATATTTTGGCAACCTCTTTACTGGACGATATTCCGAGCTACAGGCTATAGATAATACAGTGGAATGGAGAAATTTGTCCTGAAAGCTGTCAGTAGGTTACGTGAGGGAAGCGCAGATAATAAAAAATATATCCTGAATTTGAAAGCTGATGAAGAATGTTGTGCATTTGTTAGATAGATATAGTGATATATAAGCATAGAGTTGCAGAAACACCAGATCATTAACTGTGAATTGAACACTATTCAATTATTTGATCTATCTAAAAAATACATTCGATTTAGATTAAAAATATGAATTATTTATAACACAAGCAATATATATATATTTTTAATATTTACATTTAATTTCACTTCAAAATTATANATTGGACAAATATGATTAATTAATCAAGAATAAAGTGTCTATAAAATTTCAAATTTCATACTTTGTATATAAATAACCTGTTTCTAGCCTTCGAATAGTTATATATTTTACCAAATTCCATTTAAAACGAGAAGATTGCATATGCAGTTAAGATTGAATAATTTCTATGTCATGACAGACTAAAATTTTTTGAAGAAAAAACTTGCTGACGTAAAAAATCTCAAGGTCAATTTTCGATTTTTCATTAATGTTATGAATGTAAACAGCATTTTCGTATGATAGTATTAATAACTCGATGGAAAATTTATATTCTAAGTTATTTCAAAGAAGTCCAATCCTGATTTTGAGTTTATATAAATTTTTTCTTTCTATGTTAATTTAAAATAACTAATGGGATCTTTGTTAAAATGTTATCATTTGTTATTTTATGTTTATTTTGTTTAATGGTAAAAAAATAAATCTTTTCAATTCATATTATCTTCAAATTTAGAGAATTCAAAGCAATGTATTCCCCTGTAGCGAGTGTGTAATCCCTATTACGATAAATAAACAATTCGATTTGATTTGAAAAATTTAAATTTTCCAAAACTTTCCATCTTGTATATCTAAACGTAACAAATTCACGAAAAATTCGAATAAAATAAGAATATAATACTTAAAATTTTTGATTTGAAATTCAACTGATTACATAGGCTACTAATGACCAAAATTTTAAAGTAAAATATAAATTTATGAAAGATTGTACTTTAGAAGAAATTTCATTTCTTCTGAACGTACTCTACGAACTGGAATTATATCAGGAAAAGAACAATCTATCAATCATATCTGATGTTTTCTTTCTGTTAAACTAACAAAAAATAAATAAATTGAAATTCTTTTATGATACACTTGTTTTGAATTTAAACTTTTATTCTGTTGGTAAGCAGTTCATTAAAATCTTTCTAAATAAAAATTCGATTATTTTTCATTATGAAGTTTATGCCATCCAATTAACTTAAGATTACGGTATTAATAATTTAATCAGCACATTACAGAATTTTAGCGATATCAAAAAAATTTCAATTAATGTGAGTGATAATTCTTTTATTTTGCGTTACTATCTGCAATAATAATATCTTATTTAGGTATCGTAATTTTTACACTATCACTCTTATTTTATAANGATTACATAGGCTACTAATGACCAAAATTTTAAAGTAAAATATAAATTTATGAAAGATTGTACTTTAGAAGAAATTTCATTTCTTCTGAACGTACTCTACGAACTGGAATTATATCAGGAAAAGAACAATCTATCAATCATATCTGATGTTTTCTTTCTGTTAAACTAACAAAAAATAAATAAATTGAAATTCTTTTATGATACACTTGTTTTGAATTTAAACTTTTATTCTGTTGGTAAGCAGTTCATTAAAATCTTTCTAAATAAAAATTCGATTATTTTTCATTATGAAGTTTATGCCATCCAATTAACTTAAGATTACAGTATTAATAATTTAATCAGCACATTACAGAATTTTAGCGATATCAAAAAAATTTCAATTAATGTGAGTGATAATTCTTTTATTTTGCGTTACTATCTGCAATAATAGTGATATTCTGTATAATGATAATACTAAATATTTAAAAAACAATTCGAAAAATCGACATTATTCAAAACTATCCGATTTAAAATAGTAAGTAATTAATGTTTAATTATCAATAAATAATAATTATTTATAAATATATGATAATTATTAATAAAGTCTGTATTCATAAAAAACGTAACAGTAAATGTAGATCCTTTAATATTCGGCATACAGCTAATTGTTTAAAGCCAAAATAGTTTTTTTCATCTAACATTTAACATTGTCTTACATTAAGTTATCATTATTTAATTTTCAGTCTGAATAAGTAACGTAACAAAAATATAACCCGTAAGTTAAATTTACAAATGTTTTTTTTTATTTTAAAAATTTTTATATTTTTAAAATAAAATATCATAACAGATGGCACCACCAAATGTTGCCGGAAAAGTTAAGCAACTCGTTGCTGGATTTTTTTAAGCGTTAAGTTGTTATTCGTAAATTCAAGGTTAACCTAATATGTCAAGGATATAACTTATTGCTTTTAAACATTACTCTAGATATTTACTTCTAAATATTCTAAGAATAAAATTAATTATTGATTACGTTGTACATTTCTTTGTTAATGATAAAGTAAGTTTGGATAACATTCAATGGGTTAAAATTATTAAAAAGGGAATTTTTATTTTGTTAATAATATGTGATTTATTATTAATGAAGAGCGTATTGCATCTTAGAGTGAATGAATTTTTGTTATTTCTAACCTTCTTTAGGTGAAGCATTAATTTCACTTTCTAGTTTTTGGAATTTTGCTTTAAATCATCCATGATTTTTGTTTGTAATCTTAAAGATTTAGAATGTTTTTAATTGGCTATAGATATAATTTTTGAAAATTAACTTTGATAGTAATCTAAAAAATTTATTATTAAGTATCCAACGATAGAAAAGAAATTTGTTTTTTAGGAATCTTTTATTTCTTTCTTGTGTAAATCAAGGTGTTCAAAAGTGATAATACCCAAATTTATAAATATTTGATTAATTTTTCGAAAACATTACGACGGTGGAGTTATCACTTCTCTGTGTAATTTATTTAAACAGAACTTTAAAATCTCCTTTGGATTTTATCTTCTAATGTATTCTTATTTTATTAAAAAATTTGTTTACTTTTTATACTATAATTAACTTCTTAATTTTAATATTTATAGAGTTTGTTTTAGTTTCTATTTCTTCTGTAAATTCAACAAAAGTTAAAAAAATAAGATAAGTTAAAGATAAATATCATAAATTAAAATTTTAAATTTATTCGCCTAAACAGTGTGATTAAATGTTTTAATTTTTTAATTATTTTATTTTATTTAATTAGATTCATTTTCAATAGAATAAATATTGATAATCATTAATTATGAATTATGAATTATACATATCGTTAAATTTAATATAATTTTATCTAGAAATATTTTGATAATTTTTAATGGAAATGAACCTCTTTCAGAAGAAAAAGAGATTGTTCAGAAAATTATATTAATATAATATTTACTATTAAATTAGTATTATGTTTATTGCTTTAATCTGAATAATCAAACAATACAAAAAATACGAGAATTTATATATTATTAATTTAACATTCATAATAATCATTTAAATTCCGAGAACTTTATAAAGAACTGATAAATATTTAAAGTTCTTAAAATGCATTGTAATTAAGAGTTGTTAATATAATGTTTCAAATAAATTATTAAAGTTTATTTTTAAGTTTTTAATTTAATAATTAATAGCCTTAAAGAAAAAAAAAATAAATGTTATATTCGACATTAAACATTTTAAACAAAGATTGTGCAAAATTATATTATCTGAAATGTGAATATTTGATAAAGTAAATAAAATTATTAACAAATCCATTCAATATCAAATATCAGTCATTTAACCTAAATTTATTAATATCATAAAGCACTATTTTCATATATTAAGAAATTATAGGAAACTACAAAATAAATAAATAACTCGAATTAAAAAAGATAATCCTTTATCGTTTGTTCTTTATGTCAGTTTTATCATGACAAACTTTGAAGAAAGAATAAATACAAATTATTAATTATCTGAATGGTTTTGAAATATAACAAAGATATAAAATAGACAAACAGAGAGATTCTCTTCGAAAATAGATTTAATATACTTGCTGAAACCAGGAGATATTTTTAAGTGTCTCTTGATTGTATTGAACCTATTTTGATTTTCAATTCTTTTAATAAAATATTTTCTTGAAAAACAATAAAAAATTCTATTAAAACAACTTATATACAATATTATATTTGATAAATTAAAAATAATAGAAAATGAATATTTCATTAGACAAAATTCTACATGATATAGTATTACATACAAAATTGAATCTTACAGAATGAATGCTTTGCTAAAAACACCTACTAAGCTCTGTATAATATAACTTACTAAATTTGATTTGGTTTAATTAAAAAATAGAAGCAAAAGTCACAAAATTATCATTAAAAAATATTAGTAATTAGCATTATAAGATAATAACATTACGATGGAAATCTCATTGTTAACGCGCATTTATCAATTTCAGATCGTTTTGGAATACAGTACCACTAGGGATATCGTTATATCCCAAACTTCATTGTCGAATTGAGATTCTAAAATGGTCGATAACTTTCATCTCAGCCTTTATAGTATTGCACAGACCTTTCTCCTTCCTTCCATTTCTCGAAATCGTGCAAAGTTGTAGCGTCATTCACATTCTGTGCATTCTCATCAATCACGGCAGAGTTTGCTTTCAATGCTTCACGAATTGTAGCGTGACTGGAACGTTTCTTACGGAAGCATTAAGTATTTGAATATATAATTTCCGTTTGAACTATCTCTAAATCTTCAAATATCCTAAATCATCTTAATAATTAATTACATTAATTTACTATGCAGAATTTAATAACATTTGAGTTATCTTTATGAAACAGGCATCATAAAACATTTCGATAAATAAAAAGTTTTGAAATTCTTATATAGAATTAACTATTGCTTATTAAAGTTTATAAAGACTTTTATTTATTTATTTTTTATTTTAAAACTTTGATTTTTCTGTATTTTGAATTTAGATATGATAGTTTCTAAATTTGTATTTTTAATAATTAAAGAAAATGGAAAATTTGTTAATTTTAAAATTAAATGTTGGCATATTTAACCGATATAATTTCTAAATATAATTTTAACATAAAATGTAATTCTCTATTTTCGCAACTTGTCCTTAATAGAGTAACTATTACAGCGGTGGAATTTCTAACATCTATGGAACCTTCATGCTTGATTATTATTTTGCAGAATCCTAAATAATAAAGTTTAAAGAAATAAAAGAAAGAAACGTGAAAAAATTTTAATCAACAAGCAAGACTATATCTGTTTCTTAAATTGTGGTACGCATACCCAAAGGATAACAGAAGGACTTTAGGGATAAGTGACAATTTTCCACATTATTAAGAAAAATATTGTAGTAACGAATTATTTTAAATGTATATATTTCGTATCAATTCTCCTACTCAAGTTATGATAAGTGCTGCATTTGGGTAGTTTGCAAAGATTTTTATTTTCTGACAAGGGTACTCTTACTTAGGAAGATTTAAGGTACATCGATATCAAAACTTTGGGAAACACTATTATAAATAATAAAGCTTTTTATGGTTAGGTGAGGTAGAGTTAAAAGAAATTTTTATTTCTTAATACTTTTAATAAAAATAAAAATTTCTCTTAGGATTCCTCTTGAACACAGTGTGAATACCATTGCGCCAGAACAATACTTCAACTAAATTGAAAAAACATTGTGAAATACAATATAAACTTCTTAAAATTGTTTTTAATTTTATCAATAAATAAAAATAAAATATGAAATAAATAGAAATATAGTCATTTTTTACTATTAAATAATAAATCGACATCATTTTCAAGCAAAATTATCTTGTGCATCAAGTGAGAATGACAGTAATAAAATCTAATCAAATCATGAATACATTATTGCAACTTTTATTCGTTGTGAATTAATTAAAACCTATTTCGTAATATATCA
>NW_019385305.1:751734-788113 GCF_000671375.1 Centruroides sculpturatus | reverse complement strand
TTACTATTAATATTACAGCATATTATTAATAAACTTTTAAATTATAAGTCACTGCTGCTTTGTGTTTTTAAACTATCCTAATTTATTGCGATAGAAATCTTGTTGTAAATGAAAATGTTAATATTTAATAAATATCTGTAAATAATCGTTTCGTAAAGAATATTTTAAAATATCAGATTTAAAAATTAATATTTAAAATGTTTATGTTAAATATTAGTGTGAAATTTACTTTAAAAATATTTATAAATAATTAAATATATTTTTTAAACAGTACTTACTATAAAAAAATATATAAGGATTATATCACTAATTATTTTTTATTAATTTTTAGCTAAATTAATGATTTAAAAGGCAATATTAATTATTAAAAATTATTAATTTTCTTATGATAATTAAAACTTTCCAGCTGAAATTAAAAAACTTTTTAATTAAGTTGTTAAACTTCTGTCAATAATATATATAGTTCACACTTTCTTAATCAAAAATATATCCTGTATTAAAAACTAAGTAGAGTCTAAGAATAATTAAGAAAATTTTTAATATACAACAGAATACGAAGTTAATTAGATAATTTGATGTAAATTACTCATTTAATGTATATAATCTATTTGTGAGTAGAATTAACCACGTATATTATGCATTTCTAAACATATAATTGTTAATTTGTCATAATTGTTACAAATTGTTAAATTATACATGATTATGTTAACTGTTAACATTATGCTTAATTTTACTTTTGCTGTAGTATACGTATACCAATCTATATGTAGTTAAAACTTTACTATTAAGATAGTTATGTTTATTTTTTGTACTTCAACAGAACTTTATATTGGAAAAGGAAAAAAGCCATTGAAAATGTTTTCATATTGCAATATAACAATAAATTTTATTGAAAATATATCGATTTAAAGTCAAATATTCACATTTAATTCACATTATTCGTGTGTATACAATGCCTTTAGATGGGGAGTCTTTTCTCGTGGAACAAAATGACCAATCCCTTGACAACAAATAAGAAGAATGCCAACAAGACTTTCATTTTGTCGGAACCAAGAAATCATTGTTAGGTCCGACTGGCCTCCTCCTAATCCTGAACGATTACATCTGTCTGTCCAATAAGTCAGTTCTCAGTTCCTGTCTCCACTACAGACAGTACCTGATGGTTTTCTACAACCGTTATTATGTGTTATTCACGTAATGATAAATTGAATCCATTTTCTAAACGGTTATTTTCCCAATTATATAACAGATTAATATATTTTTCTTATTTCGAATATGTGAAATTCAACGTCTTGTATTCATTCGTTTATATTACTAATGTCTTGCTTATAAATACTACTTCTTTAACAAACTAAGAATGGAAACAAGTTGTAAAAAATAATAGAAAATTTTATATTTTATTGGTTTTAATATTTTTTTCTGAATTCCAAAGTAAAAAGTTTCAGCAATTTATTTTTGAAAAAACGAAAATATTACTCAAGGGTAAATTAGATTACTGAATAGAAAATTATTACTAAAGAAAGTAAAAAATTTATATATATATATATCATATATTTAAAATGTATTATAATGATTTAAATAAGCGAAAATACAGAATCTCTGCGTAATAAATTTTAAATAAGCAGCTGAATATAATGCTTGAAAAATATATTGATACAATTTTTTAATATTATACACAACAAGCAAATTTAATAAAATTTTTTAAAAAACGAAAAGTTCATTATAAAAGTTTAACAATTGTTAACAAGAGCAGAATAGCAAAATAGATATTCAAATTGTAATTTCTGTTTTACTTAATAATTCATCTAATGCAGAGATTTTGATAACTGAAAGATCTGAAGCGCAGATGTAACAGGAGAGGCCATTGTGATGATATACCGTAGTTAGATTTAACCGGGAATACTTTTGAAATCTGATAACATAAAATGTGTCTATCAGGAATGATAAATTGCGCTTCTATCTTTCTTACAGTGTCAAATGTGATATAACTGAGTTTTCGTAATACTTCAAACATTTACAACAACCATATTTCATAGACAGTTATCCTGACGTTAACTACATATTCGAGTCAACAGTTGGATATGCCATAATTTCACTGTGACCTGTTCGTCTCCTTCGAAAACGAATTACATTTAATAACAAATCTTTCATTCTTCTAAAAGATGATTAAAGAGTAATGATATACAAACGAGTTATTAAATCGCTTAATATAATTACTCACAGTAATTAGATATTTACGGGATAGAAAGTAAAGTTTTTGTAGCTTATACGAACGTAACCGGCTTGTAGCAAAGGCTGAATATCGAATATAATTTAACAGGCAAATAAATATTTAAGTTCGTGTTACATTTAGACATTGATGAAAATATATGTGCACTAATCAATATCATTCAGTCTGGCTTTACTGGAAATGGAGATTGGTTTCTGTCAGTGACATAATGACTTAACGGATTTATGTTTTCAGAAGCATAGCCGGATGCCATGAATTCTAGTTAGTTATCCTTAATAGAAGGGAGAGTAACATATGGTACAGTAGATAAGTAAACAACCTTCCTATACAATATACCTATTGGAAAAGCCAATATAATATTTGTTATCGCCGCTGCATTCAGAAAATATATCGAGTAATTAGGCCTTATAACTTTTCTCATTGTTGACTTACTCCCATGCTCCCATCAGCAATTGTGGTTAAGACGTGTAAACACTATAAAGAATGCGAAAATTAAATGTACGAATTACTAAAATTGCGATTGTATACATTAACAATACAGATTTTTAATCTATTAAACGATTAAGTAATTATCAAAAATATTATTTTCATTAACTGATGAATATTTATTCATTTCTTAAAAACGAAAATAAATCGATCTAAATTTTTAACTCAAACTCTTCTTTTGGAAAGTTCTGAATGCAATTTTGTCAATTTTACAACTGATATCTTTCTGTCTGTCTTTGATCGATTTGTCAGGATTTATTTACAAATGTATTTAAAATAACATCTCTATTATAAACGATCAGCTTAATGTAAAAAGTGAAAACAGTTATCAGAAATTCAGTATTTATTTCTTATTATTGTTTTAAAATATTAAGAAATTTCATAGTTTCATTGCAAATGTAAAAGATTTTACAAGTGTTGATTATGATCTTCTCATAATACAGACTATTGTTTTAAAACTAGTTATATAATGTATTTATATTATATTAGTTCTTAATTTTATATTTCTTTATGCTAATGTTTATATGTTAAATTAATAAGTATAAACTCATAAACTTATTTAAAAAACTTAAAAAGACTACTTCTCATCTTTTCAAAAGTGTAATTTGAATAATTAATAAAATAAATGCCTATTGTATTTTCATTATAAAGCTACTTATTTTCTTCCATATAAAGATTTAAGTTAGAACTTAATACTTTTTAAGTTCTAACTTATAAATATTATCTTTTGAAGTTGTATTATATTTTTATTTTATAACAAAAATAATATATTTAAAGAAACAAAAATAGGCTTTCTGTATTTTCAGATATGAATGAAAAATCAATATAACTTTGATCTAANGATTATCAATAAACAAGGTCCAAGTAGACAATATAGAAACACAAATGTAAAACAGTAAGGACATAGAGGTAAAAAAAATTAATACTTCTATATTATTTAATAATTATTTACAATTTATCTAAAATTCTTCAAAACAATTTAAAATGCACAAAAACGAATTATTAATTTTATAATAATTTATAATGTTATCAATTTTTACATTGAATAAATATATTATAGAATATATTTAATCATATCCAAATTAATATAGCTACAAGTAAGATCAGCTAACAACGAAGTTTCATTCAAAAACATGTGCTGTATTCATGGTCGCATTGGCCGATATTCCAGTTATGACTTGTTGCCTCAGCTTGTTAGAAGCCTCATCTCACTGTTCATTATTAATATTTTTGTTCTGTATTTGTATAATTCCTCAAAAGAAATTAGACAGGAAGACACGAAACTGTTTCTAATCCTCCTGGTAAATTGCGATGTTGTTCCAAAACACGCTTTATTATCTATAATTAATAAATTATTAAACCAATCATAAGCAAGATGTTTCAATTATTAATTATGATTCAGTCACATTTTCAAATAATTTATAGTTGACTAGGTAGCCATATGGTAGGATATTATACTACTTCTGTGGAGGATTCGGTTCGAATCCGGTCATACTTCCAGAATATATCATAGGCACACTGTGAAAGAGCATCTATTCACGTCCCATATTTATAAAGGCAGATTTCACTGGTAGTCAGGCTAGTTCGTAATAAGCGAAATTGTCAGTCATGTAGCCTTTATTGTATTTCGCATTAACATATTAATCAATCTATTTAATGCGTATGAATCATTTTAAAAAAATTTAAGTAGTTATCAATTTGTTTTGTAATAGTAAACAAATTATGATTAAATATATACTGTATTTTGATTCAAAAAATACAACTGTGATTCAAATTACTCTCAAATACATTAATGATTTATAAAAACTAAAACAGTTTCACTATTTATATAGAATTTTTTTAATGTGCACAGATTTTATACAAATTTAAAGTTTCGTTTGAATCTATTTAAAATTACAGTTTCTTCAATATGAAAAGTTATAAATATAAAACAGGATAGCGTACGTAAATACAAATTTCTATCGTGTTTTTTCATAGGGTAGATTAGGGCAGATGCAAAAATTTAAAAACTTCAAATTCCAATGAGTGAGCCAAATATTTGTCTAAATAACTTCGAAAATTATTGAAACGAACGGTCACGAGCTGACAAAATAAAAGGAAAAATACATTTAAGTAACTTTTTAAAAAAAGTGTTTAATGGAGCGAAATACATGGCCAAAGTTATTAAAATAAAATAGTTCTATGTAAACTTATAAAGTGGAAAAAATTAAAGTAGAATAATAATAAAAAATAAAGAATTAATCGATTTCTAAATGAATGAATGTTAAAAACTAAATATTTTAGATATTTGAAAGATTGGTTAACCCATAAGAGTTAAATTAAAAACGGACCTTGTTTGTAATTATTAAAACTCAGTACTTGCTTAATCATTAAAAAATTCAAATATTTTATATAATTTTTTAATTATTCGAAGAACTATTCTTTGACATTTTTTGTGCTTATTGTAATGTTATATTTTCTCATGATTCATATAGTTTATTTATTTTTAATGATGCGAAGAAATGAAAAGCACTCTTAAAATAGGTATTGTTCTGTTCTATTTCTCGATTAGAAACTGAAAGTTTAAAATGTATAAAAAACCCTACATACAAAATTTCTTGAAAGTGCAGAACAATTTAAGAAAATAAGAAACAATAAATTATAATTATTGTCTTGTAAACACGAAGAGGACCTTATAATCTTGCCCATCGTGGGTTCGATCAGGTCCACAACAGAAGCAGAGTGATGAGAGAAGAGGGTCCAAAATTTTGGGGATGACCACTCCTAAAAAAGTCATACGATTTTCGATCACTTGGATTAGATTTCGGGTCCTCTAACGCCATAGGCCGTCGCCTTAATTACTTCAGTCGGGATTCACCACGCGGTTATCCCCCGTTGTGGGTCTGACCGAACCCATGACGGGTATGATTAAAAACTCTATCTTAGTGCCCACAGGGTAGAATAATCAAAAATATATTTTAAAAAACTTGCTCGGCCATAAAGCCGTTTAACAAATAAATAATTAGTAAATCGAATATACTGTACATGGAAAGCATAAATATTTCAAATCATAAAGAATGATCAATAAGTAATAAAAATAAGTTAAAATGTGAATATAAAAATTCACATTAATAAAAAAATATTTAAAAATTATATAGATTATAATAAATAAAAATTTATCAAATTTAAATTTCAAAAAAATTAAATGAATGTTTAAAATATGTTCAAAGTAAGTCTGAAAATATGTAGTCTACTTATATAAAATTATTTTAAACAATAATGTTACAATAAAATATTTTTTAGTAATTTTAAATGTATTTAAAAAACAATTAAATTAAATTTTAATTTTAGAGGTATATTTTATAAATGTGCCCTAATAGAGAGGATTTAAATAAATAGTTTATACATTATGCTCTTTACAACATTTATTTAAGTTCCATTAAATGCATTTAAAATTTTAAAAAATTATAATGTTTACTAAAATAAATAGTAACGTAAACTTTAAAAAAAAAGTTTAAATTGATTATATATAAAGCACCAAACTTCAAAAATACAGGGAATATTTTTTTTAAACGCTAAGTACATTTTTACAGTTAGAATTTCCAGAAAGAAGAGGAAAAAATAGAAAATCAAAGATAGGAGAAAAAAGGTGTTCGGTATCTAAACTAAGTCTTATCACAAATCTAAGCAAGAAAAATTCGAATTTGTTTTTCCCTTTATCTAACAACTTTGTAATTCAATTATCGAAGTGAATGTTTCGATGAGATTAACTCGTTTCTTATGCTACTAACTGCATTCGGATAGATGTATAGATGCTACTTTCTCATCCTTTTAGTCATTCTGTTTTAAAATCGATGACAATTTTAATAATTTAAACGATAATTTAAAAAAACAGTATTGTTTCAGGCAGCCGCTAAAAGTAGCTTACTTAAAAGTAATTTTTCTTTGTAAATAAATTAACGACTTTAACAAACTAAATTAATTTAAGTAAAAATTGTTCTACATGTTCTAATNCTTTTACATAATTGAATATTTAAAGACATATCTATAATTGAATTGTTTATATTATTAAAATTTAAATAATCCCGATGACATTTTAAACAATTTACCGAAAACTTAAAAGAAGAAAATTTAAAATTTCGGAAAGCATGAACTAATTTATTATCAACATAATTTATTTTTGTTGCTTTTTAAATAACATTTCTCTGTATGAATTTTTACAAAAGTTCCTGTTTTCAGCATTATATCATATTATGTAGCCGCATGCTCCAGGGAAAAGGTACCATTATCTATAGATGCTTCACTTCGCTCCTTAAAAATGACCACATAAACGTGACAGGACTTCGCTAAATGGAACCGTTTTTCTATACTATACTATTGCAAAAAGGTGTTGGTAACGCAAGTCTTTGCCAGATCAGTATGGAAGAAAATGAGGAAACATGACCGGTTGTTATGGTTCTAATGGTTGAGAACGTCCTCTACTTTCTTTGGATGTCTTAGTTTGGCTGAACAATAAGAACGAAAGCTGCGGAGAAAATTTATGATGTGGATACAATAGTAACCATTTTCCATTAAGAAGAGATGATTTGTCTACATTGTCAAAGTTATTTTTGTACCAAATTCTAGAAGTTAATAACAGAGAACGAAGCGTTAATATATTTCAGCAAAAGTTATAAAAGCTATTTTGGATTTAGAAATAAATGATCCAACATTACTTTTCCGAATTAAACTATAATAACTACCTAAATATATATTCGTAATAATATTGCCGTGCAACATTATTACGAATGAAATTCAATGTTTTCTAGTAAAGTACTTTTATTCTATTCAAACAATATGAAATATGCAATGTTTCGAAGAAAATGCTCAATTGTTTCTGTAGTCACACGCTATTCTTTACACTCGCTGCTTACAGAGGATGTTATGACGTGCCTCATGTTTCCTTCAAATTAGAATAACATATCGAATAATGGCGTTCATTGCACGGCATTTCTTTTCTATTTTTGCATTGAAATTTTCAAATAAAATATTTAGCAAAGTTAATAATCAGTTTTAAAATGTTTAAATTCTATAGTATAATTAATTTAAAACTAAATAAATATCATTTATTTAGTTTTCACTTGGCTTTATTTTTCTTATTTATTTATTTTTTAACGATTTGTAGTAACTGATAAATTATATAAATGAGCTCATAATTTATTTTTAAAGCAAAAAAGATTTTTAAAAAACTAACAAAACGTCTTATAATGTCTTATTATGTCAAATTGCAATAAAATGTATTTTAATTAGAATTACTGTACTTTTATAGATAAGTAATTCTAATTAAGGCTAAATTTTGGTGCAATTTCAAATTGTGATAATTAAAAAGTTTCAGCTTTTCTCATTCTATAATGAAAATTACATAAAACAACATCATTATATTTTAAACTTTTTATTTTCTGTTTTAAAATTTAAAAATTAGAACGTCAAACTGCAGTGAAAAATAAATATCTATAGTTTTCCAACTGGTTTTCCTGATACATTGTTTATTCGCTGTTTCGAAGTTTATTTTCATCCATTTTCTGAATAAATTCTTATAAATTTTATTTTTATTTTGAAAAATATTTGTTCAAACATCCTCGCTAAAACTTTTTAAAATTTTTGTATTACGTATTTCTTTACTTTAGTAATTAAAATATGTTGAATATCAAAAGTAATTCTATTTTTACTTAAAATAAAATAGAAAAATTCATTAATAAGAAACATATATATATATATATATATATTGAATTATTTATAATTACAGTCATGTTTCTCTTCTAACTTCAAGTATTTTTCCTTATATATACATATTATATTTTTTATTCATTTATTTCTTGTATTTACTTTCTGTGTTTTTGTTGTATTTACAAAGTAAGGAAATAAAATTTTAAAATTCTCAGTAGACATTATATTAAAGTATACAGCTTACAAAAATAAAAATTATTCGTACACTCATGAGATGAACAAGAAATACATTAGAGAAGAAAAAATATTTAATTAGAAAGCATAAATCCACATTGACCGAAGAAGAAAAAAGTTATGTTTAAGTGAAATAGCTAGAGAATAAGATACGAATTTATTTACAGTGAGAAAACATAAAATAATTGATAGTAAAGTTATCAGTTTTATATTGACTTACTGCATTTTTTATTTCTATTTTAGCTTGGCATCTTAATAAGCGTAGAATTTACTATATAAAAAATGAATATCTAGAATTTCCTACCTCTTCTACTAGGGATTTCATTTCATTTCTTGTTTTTTGTTTTTGTTTTTGTTTTTGACAGTGATAACTTTGATAAGTTGTAAGGTCGACTGAAATGATCAATGTGGTCATTTTTAGTTAGGTTTCATATAAATGTAAAATAGTCCTCAACAATTTGTAATTATGTTTATTATTTTAAATAAATGTTAAGTAGAGGGAAGTCATACATAAACGATAACAAATTAGTTTTATTTCTCTAAAACAATAACCTCTATACAAAGCAAAGAATCATGCTAATCTATATTTCCAATACAACTCCCGAAAACCATCTATTATATCAATACATACGATGTCGTGTTAAAGGTTTTGCTATATTTTTGAATAAACGGGTTCAATCAGAAGCTGTGTAGTTAAGACGTTAGTATATATGCTAGAGACAATCTCCCCTGACGTTCTTCGTAGATAAAATTAGCAACGTTAGAATTAGCATAGATAGCAATTAGTTTTCAACATTATATGCCCATTTTCTTCAATGTACCTTTTAATACTGTTGAATATTATAGGTGTTATGTTTTCATAGTGGTGAATTGGAGCTATAGACTTCTTTTCAAGTATCCAAGGTTCCTACATCCCAGAGTATAAGCTGTAATGTAATTTAAATACCTCTGTTGCTAGCATCATTAGTACTTAGTCAATTTTTATTAATTAGCTTCAAAAAATATCGATTATTTCATCGTACAACATTTCCTACAGAAAACTATTCTGTTCTTTGCTTATGTTTGTGACATACTTAAATCTATTGACAGTGTCTTGCTTATTGCTTATATGAAATATGTTGATATAAACTGATGCAATGTACAGCAAAGTTATTAGTATGAATTTTAAATTGTTTACATCTAAATTTTAAAAATGCAGTACGTAAAATAAGCTTTGTATTTCGCAAAGGAAATAAGCTGAAAATGCTTGCAATTCGTTGATAAGTCACTAAAATACTTTAAATCTGATAATTGTATATATTAATATAATCTTATTACATTTGATTCCTTAATAATTTAATCACAAATTATTTTGTTTATATTCATGGTAACGTTAGCTTGTTAAAAAGATATAATTATTTCCCAAACTAATTTATTTGTTGATAGCTGTAAATTTTTTTGCAAAATCTTTAAATAATCTTATTTTCTTCATAATTCTCCCGAGGAAATCAGACATATATATATATATACTTGTGATATGATGACACCTGTAACACGCAATTTGCTTCACTTCTTTCTTTCTTTTTTACATATAATGACAACTGTATATAATTTAAAGTCTTTATAATTAGTTTGTATTAAATTTATAATAGATTAAATGTTAAATCATATTATTTACATACTTTTAATTTTTAATTAACAATCAATTTTAATCTTTTATATTTTTATATTATAACATTAATTTTTTTAATATTATAAATTATGTGGTGTCTATATTATATTGATCTTTATAAATCTTTCATATTAATTTATACATTTTCTGCACTTAATGCTTGTTAAATTTGTGTATGATTTATATTAAAATTTTAAGTTTATTTTGTGATGCCAGTAGTTATATAGGAAATGTTCAAAAAAGTATATATTAAAGACAAAGAAATATAAAATATAAAATTACACCGAACCCGATTATCCGTGCATTAGAATTACTGTAAAATGATAAAGTATCATAAACAACACTCGATTTTTCTTTCCTCCCTCAATTCTAAGGGACAGAAGTGAGGTGAGTTATTAACCCTGGAATATTATTTTACAGTAGGCAAAGTCAGTGCTATAAACAGCAGATTTGATCTAAAACAGAAAATTTCTACACAATATTTTTGAAAATAGAAGAAATAGGTCTATACATTTTATGTATATTGATTAAATACATTGATACATTTCAGCTTATGAAATTTAGGACTCACACTAGCATTGCATTATAATGGAGTTGTGCTGTGTATATATATATATATANCACATGGTAACTTACTTCAACAAGCAATGCTTTATTACAAATGGAAGAATCCAGAAAACGTATTTACATAGATATTTAAGATAAAAGATTAGAAGGTAAAAAACTTCTAAAATTTTTTAAAATAATCTATAAAACATATATTTTTGTTTTCAACCGGCCATTGAAAGTATTAAAAGTACAAACTTTTTATTTGCTAGCTCTTCGAATGTCGTTTATATATAAAAGTGTGATAACATTCCTTGATGTTTAAAAAAGAAATGTAAAAAATATTGTGAAAAAATATTTCCTAAAGCGTAGAAAGAAGGAAAATGAAAAACATCCATTTTATAGATCGTTTTTGAACATTTTAAAAGACTTTTTCTTTACTGTAAATATTTTTATCTCTTTATTTAATCTTTTACGATTGACTTTGAATTACATACTTTTAGAGTTTTGTAATAAATTACTATATTTTGGTCGACTTACAAGTTTCTTTGAGTGAAAAATTTGTTAAACAGTTGTTTATCTTTTCCCATAACCTTGATTAAAAACGTCATATTTACAACTTTTGCCATACTTAATGGAGATATGTAATTTAATCGAAAACTTTTAGCTACAATATTTTATAATATTGCACATAAAAACAATATAACTTACATTCATTTTGTCAAACTTTTTATATAAATGCTTTGCTTCTATTGTTCTCTACAATCAACTCTTATGTTTCTTTCCTTTTATTTCTCATTTTTCACGTTAAAAACTGATAAAATGTATTCATCTTCAATTTTTTGTATAAAAATATTTAATGTCAATAAAAAAAATTAAATACATTAATTTAAATTATTGTTTTAAAAACAAATTAAGTGATTAAATCAAAGATAAGATGTTCATATTTATTTTTAAAATATTTTATTCATTAAACTGATAATTTAAACTGAAATTTATATTTAAAAATTTATAATAAATTTTATTTCGATTAAAAGTTTAATATTTTAAAGTATTTTAATTCAATTTTTGTGGAAAAAATATATTATGATCATTGATTATTTATTTTATTTTCTGTCTGACTTTTCCGTTAGATAAAAGAAAAAATCTATAAATTTAATAAATGATTATATTTAGTATAACGCTTAAGAATAAAATATAATAAATATATATGTATTATTTTCCATTGACTTATATATTTTCAAAGAAGTAATATATATATAAAGTTCTTTTAAAAATATTATTAAAATTTAAAAAAGAAAAAAGTGGCTTTAAGAACTTTAGCCATGGACTGCAAAGAGTAAAAGAAACTAGAATATTGAAATGCCATTGTCAATCATTCAGACAAACTTAGTTTATTTTTATAACTGTCACGTTTGGAAGAACTTTGCAATATTGGATGAAAACGTAAACGTAAATTGAAGAATTTTGAAATATTCTATTCCAAAGGAAAATACAAACCTTTAACTTGGTCGATGCGACCATCCTTTGAAAATTGATATATATTTTTGTTATTTTCCTAGAACACATATTTATATATTTTTATATATTTTAATAATTTAAATAAATTTTTATTATTTATCTCTATTTTTGTCTACTCAAATGTAAGGAAAATGGTAAATATTATTTATTTTACAATAATAAATTTCAGCTAATGTTATTATTGCAATTAAATCTGCTAATTGGGAAAATAGATTTCTTAGATCATTTCTCTTAAATCTAGTATAATATAGATAATATTTATTTCAAAAATTTATATGATTAAATAATTCAGGTTTACTCTTTACTATAATCATGATTAAAACTGCAAAGAAAGTTTTGATCATCTTATTAATTAATTGTTTGTAAAATTACAAGGATATTTCATCTATTGAATTAGAAGAAACATTAATTAAAATTAATTAAGAGAGTACATTCATAAATATTTATAATTAAAATATTAAATGTCTTTCTAAAGTTTCAAATAATGTTAATTCATTTGCTATGAAGTATACTATTATTTACATGACGATTTCTGTAAGTTAATAGTCTCTTTTGTAATGTTTTCTATAGGCAATACAACATAAAGAAAGCCTTCATTTTTAGTTCAACCACTGCTAATTTAATATCTTAACTCATACTTATCGTATAAAACTTTATAATTTATTTGTTTTTATAATAAATCTGTGATAAAATATGAGTCTTCTGTTTGTGAATTTTTAAAACATTTTTTTTATTTATAAAAAAAATAAATTATATATCATAAATCTTATATTTTATATAAATACACCATAAAATATAAATGTAATATTTTGTACCATTCATTTGAATATAAAAAAACAGGTGTAATTGAACTGTTTCATTATTAATTTAATTCATTTCTTTTGAATTGATATAAGAATTAAACGATGATAATTAATAGCGTAATAATAATTAGCTTTTATATTAATTTTGATAAATTATACAGTTAAAAGGATTACAGAAAGCCATTTTTATTATTGATATTTACTCAAGAAACACATTGACTTCCCTTTTAATTTATAGAAAGGCAGTTTTCGTGACTAACAAATTTCCGAAAATGTCGTTTTAAGATAAAAATATTGTAGTAGTTTGATTATTTTAGAAATAATGTTCTTAATCGCTTTACTTTTATCATCAAGAACTACAATGAAGCAGTTTTGGTACGTCAATATTTACTCTTCATACAAACAACGTACCTTCTTGGAAATGGAGACTTCACAAAGTCTTTTGTAACTACAAAAGCCTTACGTCTTTCTGACCTCTTCAAAATGTTCAATGTGATTTACAGCATAAATATTAGTAGAATAATTTCGTAATTTTATATAAACTAGTTGGCATCATATAATAAAAGATTGAAATTAATAGAACACGATCTTAGAAGCAGCAAAGGAAAGCTCCAAAATGATGTTTATACTGGCTTTCTGTAATGGCTTACAATGACAAATTACAGTAAAATTAATGGCAACTTTCAACATTTTAAACAGGGCATTAAACTATTTTTATAGTAAGTAATTATCGTAGATATTAAAATGGCATATTATTATTTAAAGTAAATATTTTCTCAAATAATATAAATTATCACTATTGTTGTTTAAATTTTCGCCTTATTAAGCGATATATTTTGTTGTATTATATTATATTGTTGTATTATATTATATTATATAAAAGAATAAATATTTTTTATTCTCCTTTTTTATCAGTTAATAATTGTAGCTTCGTAAATTGCTAGAAAACAGCACGAAATATTTATATACAGTACTTTGATGTAGCCTAACTCTAGGAAAATGGTTTAACACTACTGTCAAGTATTTTAATTTATTAGTGTATTTAGTGTTTGTTGTAGTTGTGAATTACGATTTCTATGTTAGTTCTTTCCCGCTATTGTTGTTAGAAAGGTAACAACTAAACTCAGAGTTTTGTTTGTTTTTCTTCAATATACGTTCAACTACAAAAATATATGGTTCCTGTCTCGAAAATGGAAGGACCTTTGCCAAACTACCCCTCGTTTCCCGGGGCAATTTTAGCGAGAAAAGTTCCCTCAGGAAACAGATCTTGGTTTGAACCAAAACCGTATACTACAAACTGTTTCTCACAGGAAAGACTTTTGTAGAAAATTGTTTGCCAAAATAAAATAATCATGACATTTCTATTATACATTGTTTCTGTGAGAAATAATAATAATAAAAAACTCTACAGAAATGAATTTTTATTATTCATTTCTCCGTCATCTATCATTAAAATAAAGCAAGCGAGAGTGGCTTCGTTTAATTTTTTGCATCATTGCCCATTTCATTCTAAAATATCTGGAAAAACTCAGAAATTATTTGTCAAGAACTCACAGCTGTTTTTAAAGGCGTTCTTATGCGTGTTTTGTCAAAGTTTTGTCCCATTTCACACACTAAAACTTAAAATTTATTGTAAATAGTATTTTTTAATGGTAAAAATCCAACGATNACATTAATTTTTTTAATATTATAAATTATGTGGTGTCTATATTATATTGATCTTTATAAATCTTTCATATTAATTTATACATTTTCTGCACTTAATGCTTGTTAAATTTGTGTATGATTTATATTAAAATTTTAAGTTTATTTTGTGATGCCAGTAGTTATATAGGAAATGTTCAAAAAAGTATATATTAAAGACAAAGAAATATAAAATATAAAATTACACCGAACCCGATTATCCGTGCATTAGAATTACTGTAAAATGATAAAGTATCATAAACAACACTCGATTTTTCTTTCCTCCCTCAATTCTAAGGGACAGAAGTGAGGTGAGTTATTAACCCTGGAATATTATTTTACAGTAGGCAAAGTCAGTGCTATAAACAGCAGATTTGATCTAAAACAGAAAATTTCTACACAATATTTTTGAAAATAGAAGAAATAGGTCTATACATTTTATGTATATTGATTAAATACATTGATACATTTCAGCTTATGAAATTTAGGACTCACACTAGCATTGCATTATAATGGAGTTGTGCTGTGTATATATATATATATATACAGCTCAGTTCATTAAAAACCTATGAATAGTTTTTTTTTTTATAGTTTAAAGGGCTATTTTGGATTATCCATGTTTTTCGGTTTCCGTTCACACCCATGCGCTATTTAGCACGGATAATCGGGAGTTCGGTGTANTCACAAAACCAGACTGCAATTTTTAAACATATTTTTAATTTATTTAATTTAAAATATATGCTATCCACCTCAAATTAGTAGTGTCTTGTCCCCTGTACATCATATTTTTCCTGTCAGCAATGGAGTCGTGCCGGTCATCTGTCTAACTCCTTTCAGGGGAAAATTTTTTAATTGAAATAACGTGACTCCAGTGCAAACTGGAAGCCTCCTGCCCCTAAGCTCTCATGTCTAGTCTCGATTTTCATCTATCTAACTCCGTTTTCGAGATTAAGGAAGGACAGACAGGCAGACGGATGACAGTGATAATTTATAGGTCAACGATTTTTTCAAATTGTAGTCCAATTATAAGATATAAACTAGGATCATTTCGATATTTCTAAATGTTCCCGTTCATAAATATTTTTAAACATCAACATCGAATCATCCTTTATAATGGATAATTATATATAATAATAAGATCAAATTTGTTGCTACCAAATGGTAACTTACTTCAACAAGCAATGCTTTATTACAAATGGAAGAATCCAGAAAACGTATTTACATAGATATTTAAGATAAAAGATTAGAAGGTAAAAAACTTCTAAAATTTTTTAAAATAATCTATAAAACATATATTTTTGTTTTCAACCGGCCATTGAAAGTATTAAAAGTACAAACTTTTTATTTGCTAGCTCTTCGAATGTCGTTTATATATAAAAGTGTGATAACATTCCTTGATGTTTAAAAAAGAAATGTAAAAAATATTGTGAAAAAATATTTCCTAAAGCGTAGAAAGAAGGAAAATGAAAAACATCCATTTTATAGATCGTTTTTGAACATTTTAAAAGACTTTTTCTTTACTGTAAATATTTTTATCTCTTTATTTAATCTTTTACGATTGACTTTGAATTACATACTTTTAGAGTTTTGTAATAAATTACTATATTTTGGTCGACTTACAAGTTTCTTTGAGTGAAAAATTTGTTAAACAGTTGTTTATCTTTTCCCATAACCTTGATTAAAAACGTCATATTTACAACTTTTGCCATACTTAATGGAGATATGTAATTTAATCGAAAACTTTTAGCTACAATATTTTATAATATTGCACATAAAAACAATATAACTTACATTCATTTTGTCAAACTTTTTATATAAATGCTTTGCTTCTATTGTTCTCTACAATCAACTCTTATGTTTCTTTCCTTTTATTTCTCATTTTTCACGTTAAAAACTGATAAAATGTATTCATCTTCAATTTTTTGTATAAAAATATTTAATGTCAATAAAAAAAATTAAATACATTAATTTAAATTATTGTTTTAAAAACAAATTAAGTGATTAAATCAAAGATAAGATGTTCATATTTATTTTTAAAATATTTTATTCATTAAACTGATAATTTAAACTGAAATTTATATTTAAAAATTTATAATAAATTTTATTTCGATTAAAAGTTTAATATTTTAAAGTATTTTAATTCAATTTTTGTGGAAAAAATATATTATGATCATTGATTATTTATTTTATTTTCTGTCTGACTTTTCCGTTAGATAAAAGAAAAAATCTATAAATTTAATAAATGATTATATTTAGTATAACGCTTAAGAATAAAATATAATAAATATATATGTATTATTTTCCATTGACTTATATATTTTCAAAGAAGTAATATATATATAAAGTTCTTTTAAAAATATTATTAAAATTTAAAAAAGAAAAAAGTGGCTTTAAGAACTTTAGCCATGGACTGCAAAGAGTAAAAGAAACTAGAATATTGAAATGCCATTGTCAATCATTCAGACAAACTTAGTTTATTTTTATAACTGTCACGTTTGGAAGAACTTTGCAATATTGGATGAAAACGTAAACGTAAATTGAAGAATTTTGAAATATTCTATTCCAAAGGAAAATACAAACCTTTAACTTGGTCGATGCGACCATCCTTTGAAAATTGATATATATTTTTGTTATTTTCCTAGACCTTATAATCAATGTTATTTTCATATGTTATGAAGTCTTAAATTTGAAAAGAAGCAGTCGTATATATACTTATTCACATAGGTAGGTTTATATCATTTTTTAAAATTTATTTTACTCTTTCTATATATATATATATATAGTAACTTTTATAAAATAACAGAATTTCTTGGGCAACTTTTCAAACTGTCTGATGTCAAATTCTTTATTATTTTATTATATACTTCGTTATAATACATTGATTTTATTTTTATCCTTCTTGTTTTCTCTTCAAATATTTATTTTCTTGATAGATTTCGATTTAATGAGTTTTCAATCGAAATAATACTCTTTACACATAAAATACTTTTATTTATTAAATCTTATTACAACCTGTCTTAAAAATTTTATATATACATTTCTATCCATATTTTTAAATGATTTATAGTTTTTAAAACTCACATTCCTAATTATTTAAATAAATTTTAATTATTAAAAAATATATAAAAAGTATTTTCTGATGATTGTTTAGAATATAACAAAGTTTTAATCCCTGATTTTAATTGTTTTTTCTGTAATAGCTTCAAACGTTATTTATTATCATTGCAATGTATTTTATTTTCTATTTAATGATATTGTATTTAAAAAAAAAAAGAAAAGAGCTAGAAAAGTTAGCAAAAAGAAAAGAAGAGGAAAGACAAACTTTCACAATTTTCTTCGTTCTGTCGAAGTGTAGTAACAGAAATCGTTAATCAAGGTATAATTCTTTCGAAAGACAACATACTGTTACCATTATTCTTGCAGACCTTATTAAAAAGTTTTAGAAGGACAAGAAAAAGCTGTCATTTCTCTTCTAAGTGTTGTAAAATTTACCGCAGGTAGTGACATTTAATAAATGAGATTTGTTAATAAACTGAAAGTGCACTGTATCTTAGGCAGTTCCNTATAGAAAGGCAGTTTTCGTGACTAACAAATTTCCGAAAATGTCGTTTTAAGATAAAAATATTGTAGTAGTTTGATTATTTTAGAAATAATGTTCTTAATCGCTTTACTTTTATCATCAAGAACTACAATGAAGCAGTTTTGGTACGTCAATATTTACTCTTCATACAAACAACGTACCTTCTTGGAAATGGAGACTTCACAAAGTCTTTTGTAACTACAAAAGCCTTACGTCTTTCTGACCTCTTCAAAATGTTCAATGTGATTTACAGCATAAATATTAGTAGAATAATTTCGTAATTTTATATAAACTAGTTGGCATCATATAATAAAAGATTGAAATTAATAGAACACGATCTTAGAAGCAGCAAAGGAAAGCTCCAAAATGATGTTTATACTGGCTTTCTGTAATGGCTTACAATGACAAATTACAGTAAAATTAATGGCAACTTTCAACATTTTAAACAGGGCATTAAACTATTTTTATAGTAAGTAATTATCGTAGATATTAAAATGGCATATTATTATTTAAAGTAAATATTTTCTCAAATAATATAAATTATCACTATTGTTGTTTAAATTTTCGCCTTATTAAGCGATATATTTTGTTGTATTATATTATATTGTTGTATTATATTATATTATATAAAAGAATAAATATTTTTTATTCTCCTTTTTTATCAGTTAATAATTGTAGCTTCGTAAATTGCTAGAAAACAGCACGAAATATTTATATACAGTACTTTGATGTAGCCTAACTCTAGGAAAATGGTTTAACACTACTGTCAAGTATTTTAATTTATTAGTGTATTTAGTGTTTGTTGTAGTTGTGAATTACGATTTCTATGTTAGTTCTTTCCCGCTATTGTTGTTAGAAAGGTAACAACTAAACTCAGAGTTTTGTTTGTTTTTCTTCAATATACGTTCAACTACAAAAATATATGGTTCCTGTCTCGAAAATGGAAGGACCTTTGCCAAACTACCCCTCGTTTCCCGGGGCAATTTTAGCGAGAAAAGTTCCCTCAGGAAACAGATCTTGGTTTGAACCAAAACCGTATACTACAAACTGTTTCTCACAGGAAAGACTTTTGTAGAAAATTGTTTGCCAAAATAAAATAATCATGACATTTCTATTATACATTGTTTCTGTGAGAAATAATAATAATAAAAAACTCTACAGAAATGAATTTTTATTATTCATTTCTCCGTCATCTATCATTAAAATAAAGCAAGCGAGAGTGGCTTCGTTTAATTTTTTGCATCATTGCCCATTTCATTCTAAAATATCTGGAAAAACTCAGAAATTATTTGTCAAGAACTCACAGCTGTTTTTAAAGGCGTTCTTATGCGTGTTTTGTCAAAGTTTTGTCCCATTTCACACACTAAAACTTAAAATTTATTGTAAATAGTATTTTTTAATGGTAAAAATCCAACGATTTAAATTAAAAATAAAACAATTTTTAAGAAATATCTTTGAAGTTTTACTTTAAAAATATATGAAAAAGAAAACTTGTTATCGTTTGTAAGAACGGAAATTTAATTTAGATAATAATTAATATTACTAGAAAATTGAATAAATTATAAGATTCTCCCAATGATTAAGAAGTAAGGAAGAAGTATAAGTAAAATTTTGCATATAATTTAATAAACATAAATTTCATCCAATTTTCAATGAAAGTATGTATAATATAACATGTAGTCAAATACGATTATTATGTAAATTTTACAAGATACCGTTTGAAAATATGCATAATTCATTATCTATATATATATATTTTTTTTAATTTGCATTTTTGAAATTGAATAAAAAAATAACATATTTTAATTTTAAATAGCGGTTTCTTTCTTATTTATTAATTTCCATTTATACTACGCATATGGTATTTTTCTTATTCAATTTTTAAAGGATATAATCAGTTGAAATTCATAGAATTTTACAAAATAAACTGATGTAAAAAATAATTTAAACGAAATATGAAATGTAAACTATAGGTTAAATTCAAAACAGATCTTTGCTATTTTTTTTATTTATTTAATTAATGCATTTCTCTTTAGTTTTCTTTTCTTAATAGACATGTCTCACTAAGTAAATATTAATTAGGAATAAAATTTAGATTATTTTTTCTTCCTTCTGTATTACAAGAGATTAAATTATTGCAACTGGAAGACTACATCAGATAAAATTAAAAGCAGGAAGTATTATAATAAAGAAAACAAGAGAAATAATTAAATTTAAAAAAAAAGTGTTTCTTCTTACTTGGAATATTCATTATCTTCACATATTTTCTTTCGAATACATTTTAAAACTAAAAGGTGCAATTTTTTAATTTGTAAAATTTTTCATATGAGAAATATGCGAAGAATTTTCTGAGCAAATATTAAAATTGTTTTTGGATAGTTTTAATATTTTAATTCTCATTTGTAAAATGTTATTTTTATTTTTCCTCCCGTATAAATTGGATATTTACATAAATTTAGTTATAAACGAAATTTTATTTAGTTTTTTTTTATTAAAGATTAAATTTAAATTTCAATATATTTAATTTTTCGACAAATCTGCTGAGATAAGATAGAGTGATACTTTCATTGATATTTAAAATGAATACAGAACATTGACATTTAACTTTTGACCATGTCAGATTCTCTTTCTATACTTTAGAATCGAGCAACTTTTACCTTTCTTTTCCAACTTTCTACCAATTTTCTTTTGCATTTACTATCGAACTCTCTAGAGGTAAAGCGAACCACTTTCTTACTTTTGTTGAAACATTGCCGTTGAAAACCTAAATGTCAGTTGAGAAACTAAATTTATCAAGTAGAATATGAATTGGTTGTATAAATCAATAAATTCCCTTATTTAGAATCTTTTCTTTTAAAGATTATTTAATAAAAAAATTCATTTTTTTAAAAATATATAAACATCTTTTACGAATTTCATATAGCTTCATACTTCTCTTACAATGAAAATAATCCTCTTTGTTAATATAAAAAAATTAAAATTTTTAAATTTAGAAAACATTTTTACATGGTAAATAAATAATTTACTACGGAAATTTTTATAGATAATTTTTATAATGTGTGGAAAAAAAATAAAAAAAAAGCCAATTTTCTAACTTTATCATAAATATTATTAACTATAAACATCTACAATGTGTAATATATTTCAACCCAATTTTATGGTTTATATTTTCTATATTTATACACTTATTCAATATTGCAATAAAGCTTAGAGGAAGTATATGAACTCGTAAAAAATATACAGGCTTATATTATTTATTGGAGCAATAATAGTATTTACTATTTTATAGGTCTATAAATTAATACCTGTATAATACTTTTATTAATAATGAGATTGTTTATATTTTATTAAAAGTATTAATAATATTTTTATTACAGTGTAATTTAATGTTAAATAAATAAATTTTAGGATTATTTTTCTTTATACTATTAAATAATTCACTTGACTAATTTAATTATTTAACATCTTAATTACTGTTTAAACTATTTTTTCAATTTCGAATTTTGATTATATACACGGGTGGCCCAAAAATCAGATGACCGTGCTTTAGGTGTTGCATATACACTTGTGAATACAAATAACACCCACGAAATTCATATTCTGTAATTTCTAAGTAACTGTATGGTAATATGAAACCTTTGTCTATGTATGATTATATACGATTCTTCAAAAAATAAATAAATTACTAATGTTTACAAAATAATTAATATAATTAAATATTACCTGGTTATAAGAATAGCATTATCGTGATGATTATGCGAATAAGATAGTATAGCATTTTCATTACGTTTGATAGATTCTTGCCACTTACAGAAACTGCTCAACGTTTGTCCAGCGTGATGAGATATCAAGAGATTTGGCTGCCAATAAAATGTTTATACATTATACTTACGTTTAAACTTTAAACAGCTTAATAAATACTTTATTGATTAATAAATTAATTACAATTACCTGTTTCTCCTTCAAAAGAATAATCCTGTTTACAATGATATTGACAGCATTTCCTAAACTAGGATCTCGAAACAGCTTGGCAACCTGACCTCCAAAGAAACAAATATCACTATCATTTTTGCTTACAGGATAATTTAAAATATTTTATCCTTTTCTAGAGTGATATATAAGGTGTTAGCCAAAAGGGCTAACACCTTACATATCATTAAAAACATTTTAAGGTTATAGTCCCATTATAAAGCATGATTAAAAAGAGAAAGACAAAAGATTTGTTCTTTAATGTATTTTAATCGAAAGTTGATTTTTCTCCTAAGTATCATGGTTACGTTTATTAATACAATCAAACCTCAATATAGTAGCCATTTAAATAGTATCACTTTCATAAAACGCCAGTAAATACTTGTAAACGGATTTTCCTCATAAATATTAAATAGATTACTCTTCATTATATATAAATTACTAAATGTACAGTACTAGTTTGCATTACAAATGAGATTATTTTATCAAATTACATCACTTTTTTTTAACTCAAACTGTGTTGAGTGTTTACATCATTACTATATATAATTCTGATTGTTTGAGATTCTTCTGTTTGGTGCTAAACTCGATTTAGCATCAAGTTCGGAGGCAAACAAATGATACTTCTAAAATAGAATTTAACTGAATGATGCCTCTGTCATTCTACTGCTATATGATTATTCACTAAGTAACTTATTCTTATACAGTGGAACCTCGGTATACGTCTGCTTTAGAATACGTCCAATTCGGAATACGTCCTGTTTGGACGAAACAAATTTTGCTCGGTATACGACTTAATTCAATTATACGCGCCATCTATGAACAAGTAGCACTACCGGTGTACTACACTAGACTAGACGTTCGCGGTGCTACGGTTNCAAAAACGAATTATTAATTTTATAATAATTTATAATGTTATCAATTTTTACATTGAATAAATATATTATAGAATATATTTAATCATATCCAAATTAATATAGCTACAAGTAAGATCAGCTAACAACGAAGTTTCATTCAAAAACATGTGCTGTATTCATGGTCGCATTGGCCGATATTCCAGTTATGACTTGTTGCCTCAGCTTGTTAGAAGCCTCATCTCACTGTTCATTATTAATATTTTTGTTCTGTATTTGTATAATTCCTCAAAAGAAATTAGACAGGAAGACACGAAACTGTTTCTAATCCTCCTGGTAAATTGCGATGTTGTTCCAAAACACGCTTTATTATCTATAATTAATAAATTATTAAACCAATCATAAGCAAGATGTTTCAATTATTAATTATGATTCAGTCACATTTTCAAATAATTTATAGTTGACTAGGTAGCCATATGGTAGGATATTATACTACTTCTGTGGAGGATTCGGTTCGAATCCGGTCATACTTCCAGAATATATCATAGGCACACTGTGAAAGAGCATCTATTCACGTCCCATATTTATAAAGGCAGATTTCACTGGTAGTCAGGCTAGTTCGTAATAAGCGAAATTGTCAGTCATGTAGCCTTTATTGTATTTCGCATTAACATATTAATCAATCTATTTAATGCGTATGAATCATTTTAAAAAAATTTAAGTAGTTATCAATTTGTTTTGTAATAGTAAACAAATTATGATTAAATATATACTGTATTTTGATTCAAAAAATACAACTGTGATTCAAATTACTCTCAAATACATTAATGATTTATAAAAACTAAAACAGTTTCACTATTTATATAGAATTTTTTTAATGTGCACAGATTTTATACAAATTTAAAGTTTCGTTTGAATCTATTTAAAATTACAGTTTCTTCAATATGAAAAGTTATAAATATAAAACAGGATAGCGTACGTAAATACAAATTTCTATCGTGTTTTTTCATAGGGTAGATTAGGGCAGATGCAAAAATTTAAAAACTTCAAATTCCAATGAGTGAGCCAAATATTTGTCTAAATAACTTCGAAAATTATTGAAACGAACGGTCACGAGCTGACAAAATAAAAGGAAAAATACATTTAAGTAACTTTTTAAAAAAAGTGTTTAATGGAGCGAAATACATGGCCAAAGTTATTAAAATAAAATAGTTCTATGTAAACTTATAAAGTGGAAAAAATTACAGTAGAATAATAATAAAAAATAAAGAATTAATCGATTTCTAAATGAATGAATGTTAAAAACTAAATATTTTAGATATTTGAAAGATTGGTTAACCCATAAGAGTTAAATTAAAAACGGACCTTGTTTGTAATTATTAAAACTCAGTAATTGCTTAATCATTAAAAAATTCAAATATTTTATATAATTTTTTAATTATTCGAAGAACTATATAATCACTACACTGCAATCACTTTCCTATTTGATATGAGGAAACAATGATTTTTTAGATCGTTAAATATATAATTAATAAAAAAAATTATAATTGAAAAGTCATATATTAGAAATTAATTATTTATATTGTTTTNTTCATCATTCTGAATTTTTTTTCTTTAAAATTATACGGTTGTTTTTAAAATTCATTAAATTCTTATAATTAAAATATATTAAGGTATAACATTGTTAAGGATACGAGATGATCGCAATTAAAGTAATTTTAACATATACAGTCTAAATGCAACAAAATCTGATACGGTGACATTCCAGGACAAGCGAAAGATATTTCCGTAAAATATTAGTACCAAAAGTCGTCACATTGGCACCTTTGCCGCTGAAAACAACGAACTTTTTATTTCTTCCAGGCACTCATGCTATAACAGATCGTAACGATGCAGGGGATACTGCTCAATTTGGTCCCCATTCTGAAATTGTAAAACCTGAAGACCGTGAACAGTGTGTTCAATTGCCGACCGTAATTGATCTTCTGTGACGCTTGTCACATGCAGTATGATGCTGTTTTTTAAGGCTGCCAGATTTGCAACAAGTCTATTTAAACCATACTTTTTAAATGCCCCCACAACCAAAAATCACACAGATTAAAACACAAAGCTCCAAAACTGCCATAGTGATGAGTCTGATACTAAATTTTATTTTTACTGAAATGTTTTCCGCATTATGTCACCATATCATAGATTTGGTTGCATTTAGACTACTAAATATCCCTCTAGACAGCGTTAAATGTGGGTACTTTAATTACGAACATATTTGATGATAACTTCTATTAATAGCACTTAACTTATATTTTGTAATTAAGATCAGTCTTTAATTTTTGATAGTTATGCAAGAACTATTAGATTACATTAGAAACATTATTCTGCTACAATTTGAAAACATTGTAGATTTATAAATCCCCACTGTCGTTCGTTTGTCTATCCTTCCTTAATCTCGAGAACGAAGTTAGATAAATGAAAATCAAAACCAGATATGGTAAACTTAGTAACAGGAGGCCGATTTATATGTGAACTTCCGGTTTACACCGGAAATCATGTTATGTAAATAAAAAAATTTTACTTTGAATGGAAACAGATAGATGACTGGCACGATTCTATTGCTGATAGGAAAAGTATGATCTACAGGGATAACACGCTGCTAATTTAAGGTGGAGTACTATATTTTTTATTAAATAAATTTAAAATATGATTAAAAATTGCAGCTATATACAAATTGCTAGATATATAATATATATATCTAGTTCACAGATTTTTATTAATGCTTTAAAATAATTAAAAATTTTCATTATTATAATTTATACAAATTTATATACGTTTCTATATATTTATATGCGTATTTTTATACATTAAAAAGTTATTATGAACTAGATATGTATATTATATACAGTATAATGAATATATTTCAATAATATTGATTACAGTTACGTCTAAAATTTAATTTGTTTCGTTTGTTTCTCTATATAATTGTTAATTAGAGAATGATAAATGCTTTCCTAATTCAATATAAAATGTTTTGAATAGAATATATAATTCATCATTAATTTATACAATTTAATATTGAATTTCTATAACAATTTATTCACAAAATACATTTACTTGGTGAATTTTCAATTAACTAATTTTCAAGATATGCAAGCTTTTCAGAGTAGATATAAATAGAAAAAAAATACATTTACCCAAAAAATTGTATGATTAATATTTAGTCATTTGTGTTCTGTTGATTTTACAAATAGTAAATTTAATTAAATTTACGCAAAAATTAATTAAATTACCTTTAATAATATATTTTAAAAATTTTTAAATAGTCAACAAACAACTTAATTTTATAATTACTTGTAATTTATTTAGAAACATAAATTTATTACAAATAAAATATACTAAATGATAATTTAATATTCAGTTGTGTATATATATACAGTAAGACCCAGCTTAACGCGGAGGATGCGTTCCTAGAAGACAAAGCGCTAAACGAAACGGTGTTAAACGAGGTCATTTTAACATAGAATAAATAGAGATAGGGGAATACGCGACCAAAAATAAACAATTTTACTTCAATTTTAAGTTATTTTTATATTAGTTTGTATAATAATATATGTTAAATAACACATAAACATATGCACACAGAAATGCAAAGTTCATTTTTTGTTAGGAAGGTCCTGGCTTTTCTGAAATTCTTGTTTTTTTGCGATAAAGTCATTTGTCGCTTTGTTTTGCTTTTGCACTCCTTTCAAAATCTGGATCATTCGCTACAATTTCATCAACGATTTCGGTTATCGTTACCAAATTTCTACTAAGGAAATCTGTAGCAAGTTTTTTGGGTTCTTCGTTTTCAGAAACTCTGTTTTCCAGTTCTACATAAATTCCTTGTTCTGCCAGTTTTTGAAGGTCGTCGTTGGTAAGGCTCTCACCAGAAACTTG
Organism: Centruroides sculpturatus; assembly: GCF_000671375.1. NCBI lineage: Eukaryota > Metazoa > Arthropoda > Arachnida > Scorpiones > Buthidae > Centruroides > Centruroides sculpturatus. Next base: position 760,941 of record NW_019385305.1, on the reverse strand, counting down.
TAACTTCTCAATATCCTGCTCGTCTATATCTCCAAGTCCTGCTATCGATTAGGTTGAGTTTGGTCAACCTAACGATACAGCGATAGGCTCTTCTCGTTAAGAATTCTTGGATACCTTCAGCCATAACTTATTCCACACTTCGTTCGTGAATTTATCAGTTAATTCTTGTCAAGCGACGCCGATATAGCCTATGGCATCTATGATGTTAGATTTTTTCCAAAATTGCACCAAACAAACATAGATTTATAAAAAGTAAACCTTTTTGCTACACCTTTTCTGATTAGTTCGTGTTCGTAAATAATCGTATTATATATGAATCAACGAAATACCGCGATAATTTAAATCAGCGAAAATTTTGAGCTTTTTTAAGGCTTCGAGTAGATCGCGTTATATCGAATCAACGTTAAGCGAGGCAGAGTTAAGCGGAGTCTTACTGTATATAGCCTATATAATTTTCTTGCATATATTATTATATGAGAATATCTTTAATATTAAAGAAGTAACTCTTATTAATAAGAGTTTCTTAAATATTAGTAACATTTGATGTATTTATTATTAATAATGCTTTATAATTTCATGATTATTTCATTATTAGAAAATTATTTTTCTTTATTTCAATAAATAATTGATAGTTTGTTTACACCGACAACCACGTTGAGATTTTATTAATTCAAGTTCATAGTAAAAGTCTTGTATTATCTCAGCATGTCTTGGAATGTTTCTAAATTATTATTCACGGAGAAATTCTTTAAATTTATTTTTTAGATATATTCTCTAATCAAGTCAAGTAGAATACTCAATGTTAGTTTACTATTCGAGCAGAAATAAATAGTGAAAACATTTATTTATCTTCGTTCAATATAGACTTAAAAATTTTAACTTGCATATTTCCAGACAACAACTTATCGATTTGAATTTGTTTCTAAGCAATTAAGAAAAAGTACATTTCTAATTAACAGTAAATAAATGAGGTTTTGTTAACCTAAAGAGTTCATTTTATGGAAATGGTTTCACATTTAATTTCTTTTTTGAGAGAAAGGGTCAACTTATCTTTTTCCACTTTAATGTCATTACGATGTTCAATTACAAGTTCTTTGGTTTATAAAAATTGATACAAAAATTAGTTTTTTTCGAGTGGAGTTTCATAATCTTGATTTTCCAATGCTTTTTTTTTATAATAAACAAATAATTTTTCTATTATAAAGATTAAACAAGTAGTTTACTTCGTTATTTCGGCAAATTAATCAGCCAATTGGCAATTTAATGAAGCAGAATAAAACTCGTTTATCGTAATTTGATTCATTGTAAAATGTTTATCATACAAAGAAAGTCTGATATTTCTTTTAAATGTCAATAACTTCTTACTTATTGACTTATTAAAGCATTTAATTTTTAGTATAATTCAATTCGAATTAACTTAAATTGATTTGATGTATGTTAAATCGATTCAATTAATTTATTTGTTCAATTTTATTTCGAAATTTTTATAACTTATTAATTCAAAAATGTTGCAGATTGACCTGTACAAATAATTAAAAGAAGTATATACAAAGCACAAAAGATAATTTTTACTAATTTATTTGTAACTTTTCAATATACATTTTTTCAACGAGTTTCAATTTTAATATTTTTTAATAATTTATGTTTAAAAATTTATTTGTTTACACTTTAAAATACTGATATTCTGTAGAATTTTTCTAAATTAAATCTGTTCTAACAATTTTTTTCTTTTATATCCAGTTGATAATTAAATTATAATTTTTACTGTATCACTCGTTCGTCTTGATTATTTTCGTATAAATAATGTAAGCTTTTATTGATTTTTCATTTAAATATAAGCGAGAATTTCAATGTATATATAAATCATTTCACTTTCAACTTCAATACTTTTAAAATATACAAAATGTATATTATCGTCAAATTATTCGAATTAGAACAATTTTGACATATTTCGAATATAATTTATGAATTTTCAATAGAACGCATAACTAAACGCGATTTACTTGACAGCGGTCTTAATTTAAGTTAATTGAATTTTTTTCTAAACAATAAAACTTTATTAAAGTATTAACAACATAAATATGCTTTATTTTATTTATAAAATTTATTGACTTTTAAATATTTTTATATTAAATATTTAATTTTGAAGTGAATTAATAGAAACATTTCCAGATAAAATTTCATTAAAACTTTTGCAAACAGAAAATTATGTTATATATATATACTGTAATATTATATATAAGTAGCCTATATTTATTTTATCATAATTAAATAGAAATAATTTTGCATAAATAAAGCAAATGTTTCGAATGTTTGGATTCGAGTGAAGCGAAATATTTACCTGTTCCTGTAAATGATACTTCTCTGTCTTGTTCTTCAACATCATTAATTAATTAAATTCTAAATTAAAAATTCTCTGTCTGTATATTTAACCAAGAATTATTTAAAATTGTAAGTTTAAAAGAACCGAAATGAAGCAAATATTTAAATAATAAATGATATATTAATTATTTACATTTTTAAAAACTAATTAATTAAAAATATTCAATAAATAATGTGTATGAAACAAACAATAATTTTGTTTTTATAGTAATTAATCCTTTAAAGTAAACATCTAAAATAAATAAAAGAAGTGTAATTAAAATTTCTTTACTTTATAACGTTCTGATGTTATGATAACTAATTTTAAACTAAATCCGAAGAAAATGAACTAAGGTGAATCTGCTGTACTTTCCTTAATACATGTACTTAACTAGAAAATCACTTTCCAGTCTAAAAACAACTCATGTAAAGCATAAGTACAGTCATCCCATTAATCAAACAATGGGATTCGTAAGTTTGGCATCGAGAGGAGAAACTTTTTTAAATATTGATAACCGAGCTAACAGGACCTCCTCTTGTGACAGACAGTTATGTAAATGAAGCTATGCACCTGTCAGTATAAAATAAATTCAGAACAATTTAATTTTTAAAATTTCATTGGGATTCTGACAAGATTTCAAGATATTGGGGGCGGAGTTAATTAATTTAAGAAGATTTCACGTGAGTTGAAGTTTAAAATGCTTCCGTACTTCAAACATTTTATTTAATCAAACCGAATTTACAATCAAGGTAGTGTTTTTAATTTAAACAATATCAATGAGTTTCTATATGAAAAATTCTTTAAAATACTTCTTTTTCTATTGAAAAAGTTAAGATTTGAAAGATTTATTACACACCAAAATATATTTAATATACAATAATATGAATTTTTCTAAAATTAACACTTGTTAAACTTTCTATCTAGAGTAAATCTATTATTTTTCCTATTCAACCGAACCTTGAAGCGATTTTATATTTGTTTGTTTGCAGATTTAATTTTATTATATATAATTTAATTACATGCTAACTACTGTACAGTAACTTAAAGCATAATTTTTAACTTTAGAAAATGTTTATTAAAATTAATAATTTAAAATATTTTATCCTTTTCTAGAGTGATATATAAGGTGTTAGCCAAAAGGGCTAACACCTTACATATCATTAAAAACATTTTAAGGTTATAGTCCCATTATAAAGCATGATTAAAAAGAGAAAGACAAAAGATTTGTTCTTTAATGTATTTTAATCGAAAGTTGATTTTTCTCCTAAGTATCATGGTTACGTTTATTAATACAATCAAACCTCAATATAGTAGCCATTTAAATAGTATCACTTTCATAAAACGCCAGTAAATACTTGTAAACGGATTTTCCTCATAAATATTAAATAGATTAGTCTTAAAAATTTTATATATACATTTCTATCCATATTTTTAAATGATTTATAGTTTTTAAAACTCACATTCCTAATTATTTAAATAAATTTTAATTATTAAAAAATATATAAAAAGTATTTTCTGATGATTGTTTAGAATATAACAAAGTTTTAATCCCTGATTTTAATTGTTTTTTCTGTAATAGCTTCAAACGTTATTTATTATCATTGCAATGTATTTTATTTTCTATTTAATGATATTGTATTTAAAAAAAAAAGAAAAGAGCTAGAAAAGTTAGCAAAAAGAAAAGAAGAGGAAAGACAAACTTTCACAATTTTCTTCGTTCTGTCGAAGTGTAGTAACAGAAATCGTTAATCAAGGTATAATTCTTTCGAAAGACAACATACTGTTACCATTATTCTTGCGGACCTTATTAAAAAGTTTTAGAAGGACAAGAAAAAGCTGTCATTTCTCTTCTAAGTGTTGTAAAATTTACCGCAGGTAGTGACATTTAATAAATGAGATTTGTTAATAAACTGAAAGTGCACTGTATCTTAGGCAGTTCCTTTGATGATATTAATGAGTTCAATGACAGAGTCTAAGTTTATTTAAATATTTCTTGTGCTATACTTCCATTTTACATTGTAAGCAGTAAAGTATTAGCTATTGAACAAAGTAAAAATATAAATTTTTTATCTCGTCGTTGCTCATATAGCCTGTATATATATAAATGTGGACAACATAACTACATCTATTAATTATTTTCGCCTTTAAATTATTTTTTATTTTATAAAATAATATTTAAAAATATGAATATTGGCAAATTATAATTTTATCATTATATTAAATATAATATTCAATTATATTTGACACAAATAAGAAGAACATACCAGACATCTCCCGCTAAATGAAATGAAATTTTGATGATTTAGTGACTAGATTGTTGTCACAACCACAATGATAACTAATAGTGGAATAAACAAGGGAATTGCAAGTATTTTTAATGCTATATTGTATTGAAATTAGTGGAACGAATATCAAGTACGTGCTGGAGCTGTATTCGAAGATAAATAATAATTTATGCGATTTCTTTATTGTTCCCTAGAAATCTCACTTCCCATTAGAGAGTTTCCCCTCAGTTTTAAAATCGTTGAGCTAAAGCAAGACTTAATTATTGAATGAAAACAATGAGATTACTCTATAAAAAGATAACTTTACGTCAGAAAATTAAATTAATTTTAAAGAGATAAAGCTATTTGTATGCTTATAAAAGCGTGTTTTTTGGGAATTTAATAAAATAATGAAATTTTAAAAATTGTCTTTTATAGCTCACTGTGATGCATTTAAGATAAGTAGAATACTACATATAAATTGAATTGTTTGTAAATTACTAACAATTTTTGAATTTAACAGACAAAGAAAAGAATATACTGTAAATATTTCTTGCAAGTACTGATAAGACTATCAGTGTTCGTAAAAAACGTGTATTGTCTTTTATCGTCTTCAAACAGTACTATTAGTGCGATTCATTTTTGTTCGTTTTTACCTATGATTTTAGGATTTTACCTTTTATTTTTGATAATTTTTGAAGTAACTTATGCAAGAGATTTAAGTTAGCACTGAAAGACTTTTGTTGTTTTATACTCTATTTCTATCAGTGTGAATTGTCTTTGAGAGTTGTGTGTTTTAGTCTTCAGTTCCGTTATTTGCTCTGTTCTTGTAATGTTCTCTATCATTGAAACATTACGTGTATTTTATGGTCAGTTTTGATGATAGTTTATTAACTTAGCATGAATTTGTTTATTGTCAATTTAAATAAACAATTTTCAATCTAAAGATTGTATGTTTGCTTAAAGTATTGATAATTGTTTTACACAAGCCTCAATGACAAGTTATTTTGTCTTTGAAAATACATCATAACATTTAAAAATTAGTGAATTTTTTGTCAATAATAATTATTAAAGATGCATAATAATGTTTTTCATATAGTNAAATAAATTTAAAATATGATTAAAAATTGCAGCTATATACAAATTGCTAGATATATAATATATATATCTAGTTCACAGATTTTTATTAATGCTTTAAAATAATTAAAAATTTTCATTATTATAATTTATACAATTTTATATACGTTTCTATATATTTATATGCGTATTTTTATACATTAAAAAGTTATTATGAACTAGATATGTATATTATATACAGTATAATGAATATATTTCAATAATATTGATTACAGTTACGTCTAAAATTTAATTTGTTTCGTTTGTTTCTCTATATAATTGTTAATTAGAGAATGATAAATGCTTTCCTAATTCAATATAAAATGTTTTGAATAGAATATATAATTCATCATTAATTTATACAATTTAATATTGAATTTCTATAACAATTTATTCACAAAATACATTTACTTGGTGAATTTTCAATTAACTAATTTTCAAGATATGCAAGCTTTTCAGAGTAGATATAAATAGAAAAAAAAATACATTTACCCAAAAAATTGTATGATTAATATTTAGTCATTTGTGTTCTGTTGATTTTACAAATAGTAAATTTAATTAAATTTACGCAAAAATTAATTAAATTACCTTTAATAATATATTTTAAAAATTTTTAAATAGTCAACAAACAACTTAATTTTATAATTACTTGTAATTTATTTAGAAACATAAATTTATTACAAATAAAATATACTAAATGATAATTTAATATTCAGTTGTGTATATATATACAGTAAGACCCAGCTTAACGCGGAGGATGCGTTCCTAGAAGACAAAGCGCTAAACGAAACGGTGTTAAACGAGGTCATTTTAACATAGAATAAATAGAGATAGGGGAATACGCGACCAAAAATAAACAATTTTACTTCAATTTTAAGTTATTTTTATATTAGTTTGTATAATAATATATGTTAAATAACACATAAACATATGCACACAGAAATGCAAAGTTCATTTTTTGTTAGGAAGGTCCTGGCTTTTCTGAAATTCTTGTTTTTTTGCGATAAAGTCATTTGTCGCTTTGTTTTGCTTTTGCACTCCTTTCAAAATCTGGATCATTCGCTACAATTTCATCAACGATTTCGGTTATCGTTACCAAATTTCTACTAAGGAAATCTGTAGCAAGTTTTTTGGGTTCTTCGTTTTCAGAAACTCTGTTTTCCAGTTCTACATAAATTCCTTGTTCTGCCAGTTTTTGAAGGTCGTCGTTGGTAAGGCTCTCACCAGAAACTTGTAACTTCTCAATATCCTGCTCGTCTATATCTCCAAGTCCTGCTATCGATTAGGTTGAGTTTGGTCAACCTAACGATACAGCGATAGGCTCTTCTCGTTAAGAATTCTTGGATACCTTCAGCCATAACTTATTCCACACTTCGTTCGTGAATTTATCAGTTAATTCTTGTCAAGCGACGCCGATATAGCCTATGGCATCTATGATGTTAGATTTTTTCCAAAATTGCACCAAACAAACATAGATTTATAAAAAGTAAACCTTTTTGCTACACCTTTTCTGATTAGTTCGTGTTCGTAAATAATCGTATTATATATGAATCAACGAAATACCGCGATAATTTAAATCAGCGAAAATTTTGAGCTTTTTTAAGGCTTCGAGTAGATCGCGTTATATCGAATCAACGTTAAGCGAGGCAGAGTTAAGCGGAGTCTTACTGTATATAGCCTATATAATTTTCTTGCATATATTATTATATGAGAATATCTTTAATATTAAAGAAGTAACTCTTATTAATAAGAGTTTCTTAAATATTAGTAACATTTGATGTATTTATTATTAATAATGCTTTATAATTTCATGATTATTTCATTATTAGAAAATTATTTTTCTTTATTTCAATAAATAATTGATAGTTTGTTTACACCGACAACCACGTTGAGATTTTATTAATTCAAGTTCATAGTAAAAGTCTTGTATTATCTCAGCATGTCTTGGAATGTTTCTAAATTATTATTCACGGAGAAATTCTTTAAATTTATTTTTTAGATATATTCTCTAATCAAGTCAAGTAGAATACTCAATGTTAGTTTACTATTCGAGCAGAAATAAATAGTGAAAACATTTATTTATCTTCGTTCAATATAGACTTAAAAATTTTAACTTGCATATTTCCAGACAACAACTTATCGATTTGAATTTGTTTCTAAGCAATTAAGAAAAAGTACATTTCTAATTAACAGTAAATAAATGAGGTTTTGTTAACCTAAAGAGTTCATTTTATGGAAATGGTTTCACATTTAATTTCTTTTTTGAGAGAAAGGGTCAACTTATCTTTTTCCACTTTAATGTCATTACGATGTTCAATTACAAGTTCTTTGGTTTATAAAAATTGATACAAAAATTAGTTTTTTTCGAGTGGAGTTTCATAATCTTGATTTTCCAATGCTTTTTTTTTATAATAAACAAATAATTTTTCTATTATAAAGATTAAACAAGTAGTTTACTTCGTTATTTCGGCAAATTAATCAGCCAATTGGCAATTTAATGAAGCAGAATAAAACTCGTTTATCGTAATTTGATTCATTGTAAAATGTTTATCATACAAAGAAAGTCTGATATTTCTTTTAAATGTCAATAACTTCTTACTTATTGACTTATTAAAGCATTTAATTTTTAGTATAATTCAATTCGAATTAACTTAAATTGATTTGATGTATGTTAAATCGATTCAATTAATTTATTTGTTCAATTTTATTTCGAAATTTTTATAACTTATTAATTCAAAAATGTTGCAGATTGACCTGTACAAATAATTAAAAGAAGTATATACAAAGCACAAAAGATAATTTTTACTAATTTATTTGTAACTTTTCAATATACATTTTTTCAACGAGTTTCAATTTTAATATTTTTTAATAATTTATGTTTAAAAATTTATTTGTTTACACTTTAAAATACTGATATTCTGTAGAATTTTTCTAAATTAAATCTGTTCTAACAATTTTTTTCTTTTATATCCAGTTGATAATTAAATTATAATTTTTACTGTATCACTCGTTCGTCTTGATTATTTTCGTATAAATAATGTAAGCTTTTATTGATTTTTCATTTAAATATAAGCGAGAATTTCAATGTATATATAAATCATTTCACTTTCAACTTCAATACTTTTAAAATATACAAAATGTATATTATCGTCAAATTATTCGAATTAGAACAATTTTGACATATTTCGAATATAATTTATGAATTTTCAATAGAACGCATAACTAAACGCGATTTACTTGACAGCGGTCTTAATTTAAGTTAATTGAATTTTTTTCTAAACAATAAAACTTTATTAAAGTATTAACAACATAAATATGCTTTATTTTATTTATAAAATTTATTGACTTTTAAATATTTTTATATTAAATATTTAATTTTGAAGTGAATTAATAGAAACATTTCCAGATAAAATTTCATTAAAACTTTTGTAAACAGAAAATTATGTTATATGGAAACAGATAGAT
>NW_019385305.1:739950-747697 GCF_000671375.1 Centruroides sculpturatus | reverse complement strand
CTTTTGTTAGATGCTCGCTTAATACTGAAAAGGGATCATTTGTAATCAATTCTATCATCCGAATCTTAGTTGTATTTTCATATTGCTTCAGCTTAAAGATATTTTAAGAATACGAAAGATAGATTATATTAATAAGCTTCTTTTATAAATTTATTATTCTCTTGATAATTCCAAATATATTAATTTTTAATTTGAACACAATATAATTATATATTTCATATTTAATTTTAATTTATCGTGTTTTTTTCTTTTTAATCTACAGTAATTTTTTTCAACTTTCGAAAAGAAACACTCTGTTTTATTTCATTGTTTATTCCCTTATTGACTAATAGTTTTTTAGAATATATTTTATTCTAACAAAATAAAGGTTTGTTTACAAAGTTTTGATAATATTCAATTATATTTGACACAAATAAGAAGAACATACCAGACATCTCCCGCTAAATGAAATGAAATTTTGATGATTTAGTGACTAGATTGTTGTCACAACCACAATGATAACTAATAGTGAAATAAACAAGGGAATTGCAAGTATTTTTAATGCTATATTGTATTGAAATTAGTGGAACGAATATCAAGTACGTGCTGGAGCTGTATTCGAAGATAAATAATAATTTATGCGATTTCTTTATTGTTCCCTAGAAATCTCACTTCCCATTAGAGAGTTTCCCCTCAGTTTTAAAATCGTTGAGCTAAAGCAAGACTTAATTATTGAATGAAAACAATGAGATTACTCTATAAAAAGATAACTTTACGTCAGAAAATTAAATTAATTTTAAAGAGATAAAGCTATTTGTATGCTTATAAAAGCGTGTTTTTTGGGAATTTAATAAAATAATGAAATTTTAAAAATTGTCTTTTATAGCTCACTGTGATGCATTTAAGATAAGTAGAATACTACATATAAATTGAATTGTTTGTAAATTACTAACAATTTTTGAATTTAACAGACAAAGAAAAGAATATACTGTAAATATTTCTTGCAAGTACTGATAAGACTATCAGTGTTCGTAAAAAACGTGTATTGTCTTTTATCGTCTTCAAACAGTACTATTAGTGCGATTCATTTTTGTTCGTTTTTACCTATGATTTTAGGATTTTACCTTTTATTTTTGATAATTTTTGAAGTAACTTATGCAAGAGATTTAAGTTAGCACTGAAAGACTTTTGTTGTTTTATACTCTATTTCTATCAGTGTGAATTGTCTTTGAGAGTTGTGTGTTTTAGTCTTCAGTTCCGTTATTTGCTCTGTTCTTGTAATGTTCTCTATCATTGAAACATTACGTGTATTTTATGGTCAGTTTTGATGATAGTTTATTAACTTAGCATGAATTTGTTTATTGTCAATTTAAATAAACAATTTTCAATCTAAAGATTGTATGTTTGCTTAAAGTATTGATAATTGTTTTACACAAGCCTCAATGACAAGTTATTTTGTCTTTGAAAATACATCATAACATTTAAAAATTAGTGAATTTTTTGTCAATAATAATTATTAAAGATGCATAATAATGTTTTTCATATAGTAATTTTATATATTTATCATTTGTGCTTTTAATGAAAGTTTAGCTTCATATCATTGTATATATTAATATATAAATACAAGAAAATTATAGTTAATATTGAATATTTGTGAAATATTTTTATTTCTATGTTGGATATGTTCCTTTCGTGTTTTATTAAAGAAAGAAAGCTTTTCAATTAATTTTGTGTAATGGCTTTTTGTTGTCTTTACTTTTTCTTTGGTGACTTTTCTTTCTTTTTTTTTCAATTTTTCAGTCTATCAATTACGTATATATGCTTCCATGTAATTGTATATAATTTTGTTAATTATATAAATTAATTTAACATATTCTGTTTTTAGAATTTAAAAACAAAATAGAAAAAGAGTTCTTTGGCAAGGAAAAATCTTAAGGGACTGCTAACATCTGGCTTCTCTTTTAAATCACAATTCCCTACATTCTCTGTTGTTCCATAATGTAACCTTTTAAATCTAATCTTTGACCACAGAAAAGTGATGATTTGTAGTCTCTTTTAAAAAGTTTTCAGGCTATTTCTAAATTATATCTTCATGTTTTTACTATTATATATAAAAAGTTTTATATTTTCGTGACGTTTATTATGAAATAAGTCATATTTGTTCATAACAAATATACTACAGAATTTAATTAGTTATCTTTAAAAAATTTTATCTTGATAACAGTAACTGAAAATCTGAATTTAATAAACTTTTATAAACTGTACTAAGAGTTTTGATTCGATTTCAATTCCTAAGGCTGTTTCTAAATATTTTATTGGATCTATAATTCCCACTATCTGTCTGTCTGTCTGTCTGACAGATGAAGGTCAAGACCAGATAAGGAAAGCGTAGGGGCCTCCTGCCCCTACACTTTCCTTATCTGGTCTTGCTTGCAAAAATATTCTAATTTTCTTGATTCTAATCTTATCTAATATATTAATTGATAAATATGTTCGAGTTAGTTATATCGTTGTGTAATATAAATTTTTATGTCTGAAAATTATGAATAAATTTTTTTATAATTAACAAATCTCTCACAAATTACTAGAAAATTCGTTCGTTATACATATATATCGATAGTTTATTTAATTTAGTAATTTTTACTCTCGCTGAATATATCATTTTATATGAGATGAATACAATTCATCTGGATATTCTGCGCCTAAAGTTTTATAATCTGTAAACAAAGAATGAGGAAAATAATAAAATTTTAATTCTATTACAATTTGTATTTATATACAATTCCGAAAAAAAAAAATATGTGAAATTTAATACATTTTGCTATAAAAAATAAATTTATTTACCAATAAAATTAATTAAATTAATCATAAATTTTCATTCTAAAACTCGTAAGATTTATTATAACGAATATGTAAATTATATTGCATTTTAAGGGGAAAAATTAATACAGTTAAAGAGGTATATTTATTAATTTTATTTTATTAAAAAATATATTAGTAGAAATAAGTTTAAAATGAATATAGTATTATTTTATATTAAAACAAAATAGATTTATTATTATTATTGTCAGAAATTCTAAATTAAAAAAAAATTTAGGACTATTCAGTGAATAAAAATCGAAAATATAGATGCAGTAACGACCATCAACGACCTACACTTTTTAAATTTTAGTGAATTGTTTAAAATGATGTAATAATTGCTTTCTGTTCTATTTTCTTGTTTATTCTCAAAACTGGGAATCTGTTTCTTGTGATTTAGTAATAAAGATTGATCGATGGCTGTTTCATTAATTGACGTACAGCCATTGTTAATTATTAATAATTTAATTAATTTATTCTTATTCAATGCAAAAACTTACTCTAAATTTTTTATATATATTTTTAAATTGATCTTTTTTTTTGGAACAGTTCACGTTTTCAATCTATTTGCTCCCTTGACAGTAAATATTTGATTTTTTCTTTGATACCGTATCCCCGATGTTGACTTCGTTAATTACGTTCAGTTTATTTTTTTAAAAGAATTCGATTTTTCGATGATTAACTTTTTTTTTTTCTAATTAATCTTAACATAAAATATCCCTTGAAGGTGTTTCATACTTAAATATAAAGATCTAAATTCTCAAATGAATTTTAATTTCGTTTGTTATTAAGAAAATTACAGAAAATTGTTCATTCGATATTTCATTATTTTTCAATTTAATGATGTTAACTGGTATTTAAATATTTAAAATGTGTTTATAATATATTGTTACAAAAGGATTTTACGAAGCGAAAAATTTATAAAAATAAATATTAAATATATTTACTTATCCTAAAGAGACATTTTAAAGTTATTTTTTAAAATTAAAAACAGATTTTATGCATGGAATGTGCTTTATAACGTGAATTTTAACTTGGTTACTAGAGACCTCCGAAGGGTGAGTCGCTATATCGGGGTTGACAAATTACTAGAGATCGTTTCGACCAGGCCCGGCCAACGCGCGACCCGTCACGTTAAAGTGTGTGGCCCGCTAAGCGAATTTATATAACAAGAAATTATTGTTATTTGAGTACCAACTTAGAAATAATAATGTTCAACATTTTCCGCTGTTAAATAACTTCCCAAAAAGTCGACCTAAGAATTTCTCAAAATATGCTAATGAAATAAAGAAGCTTATAGCTGCATTTAATTTTAATTATATTGAATCTTGGTATAACAATAAAATCTTATTCATTTTGTATTTGTTTTACTTTTTTTAAAAGCATGTTTGCCTAAAATGTGGCCCACCGTAATGTTATGTGTCATCAAAGTGACCCGTGAAACAATTTGGGTTAGCCAGGCCTGGTTTAGACGGTCGGTGTTAAAGGAAATATTATAAATTTGCTTGATTTATTTTTATTTTGTAGCAGAAAAGAAAAGGATCTGTGAATTAAATATAATTTTGGACAATCACTTTGAAGACTTCTGCTTTATATAATCGACATAAAAATTTACATTTACGTTTAATAACGTTTATAAAATTAAGTAGAAAAGTTAATCTTGTGATACTTAGGCAAAGATTATTGCACAGAGCAAAGAAAACTCACCTTAATGGTGAATTTACTTCGTCTTACCTATTATTACTTGCATAATTATGTTTTAGAAAACTGAAAAATAAAAATATATTATACTTAAAAGAAATCATTAGCTGAAAAAAAATTGTTTTCTACAGTTAGAAACTATGATCGATAATTTTCGAATTTTTGAATAATTTTCTTAAGAAATTGAACGATTCAAACGAGGATAACAAAAAATGCACAATTCTCCTAGAAAATTAATTAGGAAATGAATTTGAAAAGAGAAAGAATTGATAAGTTATCCATCTTCGTAAGTTTATATATCGAAAGAAAGTAAAATTAGGGAAGAACTAACTTACTACTTAGTAAAAGACCAAGTCAATATCTCACCTTGCAAGAGTGAGCTTATAGGAAACATCGTCTATAAGACCTAAATTAATTACGTTGGGATGAAGATACGTTTATGTAAACAAATTTAATACTCAAACAGAGATGGCAGTTTCATAAATAAATTCTTAAGAGATTAATTTTAGTCTTGTGATAACATCTTCTAAAAAAATTTATATTTATATAATCGTTTTATGTCAAAAATGTATCAAAACACACTCAAAGAAATCATTTATTTTTACAAAAACGTTAGTTATTTTTATTCAAATGCCCTTTAAGAAGATTCTTTCCTTTAAAGTGGTTTGCGAATCTTATTTTAACTTTGGAAATCTAACATAAAATTTGAAAATGTTTGAATAAAATTATTACTTTTCTAGAATTTTAATACAATAATATCAAAATATTAAATACATAAAAAAATTTTAGGTATTGAAATTTATTATTCAAACTTCTTGAACTTTTTGAATATCATTATTTAAGATGTATGCTTTGAAAATAGAATTTTACATACATTGTCTTGTCAGTTGCGGTTTCTCCACGAAATTATTAAAGTTATAAAAGTTAAATTTACACTTTTAGCTTCTGTTCATAAAAGGTAAAAATCGATATTCATTTAGCCTTCTATGAATAGCATGTAGAAGGGTAATGCATTTCATATCAGCTATAAAATTTATCACTTTCTCGAAGTATGCTTTATAAACGTAATTGTAAGACTGGAATTATGAAATTTTTTCTTGCAAACTAAAAATACTCAAAAAGTTAAGTCCTTCTGGAGATGTTGAAATGAAGAAAAATATGTTTTCTAAATTTAGAACATTGTATCAATAGATCACATCAAAATGTAGAAAAGTTTAAGTTTCGATTTAAGATAATAAAATCTAGAAAATTGATTCAGTATAATAATTATAAGTTGTTATAACCCTTTTATTTATTCAAAATACGATTTATAGAAAGAATTATTNAATTATTTACATTTTTAAAAACTAATTAATTAAAAATATTCAATAAATAATGTGTATGAAACAAACAATAATTTTGTTTTTATAGTAATTAATCCTTTAAAGTAAACATCTAAAATAAATAAAAGAAGTGTAATTAAAATTTCTTTACTTTATAACGTTCTGATGTTATGATAACTAATTTTAAACTAAATCCGAAGAAAATGAACTAAGGTGAATCTGCTGTACTTTCCTTAATACATGTACTTAACTAGAAAATCACTTTCCAGTCTAAAAACAACTCATGTAAAGCATAAGTACAGTCATCCCATTAATCAAACAATGGGATTCGTAAGTTTGGCATCGAGAGGAGAAACTTTTTTAAATATTGATAACCGAGCTAACAGGACCTCCTCTTGTGACAGACAGTTATGTAAATGAAGCTATGCACCTGTCAGTATAAAATAAATTCAGAACAATTTAATTTTTAAAATTTCACTGGGATTCTGACAAGATTTCAAGATATTGGGGGCGGAGTTAATTAATTTAAGAAGATTTCACGTGAGTTGAAGTTTAAAATGCTTCCGTACTTCAAACATTTTATTTAATCAAACCGAATTTACAATCAAGGTAGTGTTTTTAATTTAAACAATATCAATGAGTTTCTATATGAAAAATTCTTTAAAATACTTCTTTTTCTATTGAAAAAGTTAAGATTTGAAAGATTTATTACACACCAAAATATATTTAATATACAATAATATGAATTTTTCTAAAATTAACACTTGTTAAACTTTCTATCTAGAGTAAATCTATTATTTTTCCTATTCAACCGAACCTTGAAGCGATTTTATATTTGTTTGTTTGCAGATTTAATTTTATTATATATAATTTAATTACATGCTAACTACTGTACAGTAACTTAAAGCATAATTTTTAACTTTAGAAAATGTTTATTAAAATTAATAATTTAAAATATTTTATCCTTTTCTAGAGTGATATATAAGGTGTTAGCCAAAAGGGCTAACACCTTACATATCATTAAAAACATTTTAAGGTTATAGTCCCATTATAAAGCATGATTAAAAAGAGAAAGACAAAAGATTTGTTCTTTAATGTATTTTAATCGAAAGTTGATTTTTCTCCTAAGTATCATGGTTACGTTTATTAATACAATCAAACCTCAATATAGTAGCCATTTAAATAGTATCACTTTCATAAAACGCCAGTAAATACTTGTAAACGGATTTTCCTCATAAATATTAAATAGATTACTCTTCATTATATATAAATTACTAAATGTACAGTACTAGTTTGCATTACAAATGAGATTATTTTATCAAATTACATCACTTTTTTTTAACTCAAACTGTGTTGAGTGTTTACATCATTACTATATATAATTCTGATTGTTTGAGATTCTTCTGTTTGGTGCTAAACTCGATTTAGCATCAAGTTCGGAGGCAAACAAATGATACTTCTAAAATAGAATTTAACTGAATGATGCCTCTGTCATTCTACTGCTATATGATTATTCACTAAGTAACTTATTCTTATACAGTGGAACCTCGGTATACGTCTGCTTTAGAATACGTCCAATTCGGAATACGTCCTGTTTGGACGAAACAAATTTTGCTCGGTATACGACTTAATTCAATTATACGCGCCATCTATGAACAAGTAGCACTACCGGTGTACTACACTAGACTAGACGTTCGCGGTGCTACGGTTTATAACTTACTTAAATTTCTTCTGATTTTAATTTGTAAGTAACATTTTATTATTTTTATTAATCATGAATTGCAAAAGGGCAACAGAAAAATAAAAAAATGACTAGAATCACAACGGAACTGAAAAAAGAGATTGTTGAGAAATATGAAGGTGGCACGCGTGTTCGAGATTTAACT
>NW_019385305.1:734036-735177 GCF_000671375.1 Centruroides sculpturatus | reverse complement strand
AGTCGACCCCCCTATAACACTGTCGATTATTCCGTTTTATATGAATTCCATGTTGTACGAGTCACTTAGATTTTACAAATATTCGAGCCGTTCACAGCCCGGCACACGTATTTGTAAAATCTAAGTGACTCGTACAACATAGAATTCATATAAAATGGAAAAATCAACAGTGTTATAGGGGGGTCGACTGGATAACCATTAGATGAATTCATTTAAAATTTTAATAATAAAAAGAATTTAAAATTTATAATCTGAATATAATTCTTTAAAATTGTAATAAATATTTATAAAATGTGAAAATATTAATGTTATTTTTGATGATATTTATATTATTTATATTCTAGAAAAAATTGAATAAACTTGGAAATATCCGCCAAGTTTGTAGTTTTTGTTTTTGAATTCTTGATATAATATTTATTTATTTATTAAGAATTTATTTTCGTTTATTATGAATAATTTTAATTAAATATTAACCATTTTATATGATTTCGTGGCCATGAATAAATTTTCAATTAATTTAAAATGCAAATTTAAAATTAAAGACGCTAATTAACATGAATTTGCTTACAGATTATATTATAATACACTTCGAAAAATGTTTAAAAATTTAATATATTTATGCATAAAAGTTGAAAGTAAAAATAAAATATTGAATGCTCGTAATAGATCTATTGTTTTAAAATTTCTCGATGAATTTGCCTAAAGGTCAAGTTAATTGTCTTTATGATTATCTTGATTGTTCATAACAAAAGTTAATTTTTCCTTAAAAGTGAATTTGCCCTGTAGATAATTGAAATTTGCTATCTTAAAGTATTATTTTAATCTCTTTGCTAGAGGAATTCAATTACTTCTTTGATAATCTCCTTTGAAAGTTCCTTTAAAATATCAAAAGATATGTTCAATTATCCATCTCTACTTTCATGCACTGTAATTATTTTTACGAAATAGAACTTTTAATTCGCATTTCTCACTTTCCAATAAATTTATCTGTTTCAATGGTAAATTTAATTGGTAATCACTAATATTATTTTTTTTCCATAAAGTAAAGATGATTTACTGTTAGAAAAAAGTTTAAATTTTCGATCGACAGGAAAAAAAATTAAGCTTCTTGTTGATAGAGTAAATCTTATATATATATATA